>NC_133618.1:201334684-201399684 GCF_048593235.1 Sminthopsis crassicaudata | reverse complement strand
AAAGAAAAAAAAAGGTGCTCGTCTATGTGTGTGGGGAAATGGCAATAAACATAAATGTCTTAAAAAAAACAAAAAACTGTCTCTTCTCCCCCACCCCCACCCCCGCATTTATTCTGGACTATTTAGGATCCTAAGTATTTAGGAATGCTGCCGTACCTACAGCCTTCCAAGGGAAAGAACAAGATGGCAGCTGGAGATGGTTGTTACTAGGCTTTCTTGGCTCCTACCTAGGACAGGAAAGCTTGGTAGTGTTTACCTCCTCTTCCTTCTCTAAGCCCTCTTTTAATCAATGCAAAAAGGGTTGTTTTTGTTTTGTTTTGTTTTGTTTTTGTTTTAATGAACCTGATTGAGAAAAAGTCCTTTCTCTTGTCAGTGGATTTCTAAAGGGGTTAACCCTGCTTCTCTCTGAACGCTGTCAGGTGGACACTTCCCGATGAGTGAATCAAACTGGTTTATTAGAGTACTTTCCCAGGAGGGGGAGGCATGTATTTCTAGCATAATGAGACTCCATTCATATCCATGAATTCCAACTATTGCTTACAGGTAGTCTGCAAGATTTAGAACAGAATGGAACTTTGGAACTAGCCAAAATCTTTCATTTTTACAGAGAAGAAAAACTTAGGTTAAAGAGATGAAATGATAGGCTCATTTGGAATCTACTGCCTTTTTTTGCTGGTCTAACTCCTGAACAAAAAACAGGGCACAGAAAATACTTCATTTTGTTCAGGAAAATGCTTCAAATAGAGGGTACCAGGTGTGTATTGGACTCATAAGATGTGAAAATAGCAAGACTCATTAGTAGCTTATATGGATGTGATAAGGTACACTTCACAATTTCATAGACATCACATTTGATCTTTACAACGCTATGATGTAGAAAGTATAAATATAGGTATGGTAGCACCCAGCCCCATTTTGTGTGTGTATGTGGGTGGGTATCATGGATACCTTTGTAAATCTGGCCCTTCTCCTCAGGAAAAAAAGAAATTAAATTTAATATATAGGATTACAAAGAAAATAAATTATATTGAAATAGTTATAACAATTATTATTATTTTAAGATCAGAGGACACAGAAGTTTAAAAAAGTACCCCAAAGAATAACTTGAAATGGCTCCCTGCCCAGAGAGACCAAGAAATAAACAAAACAGATTATAAAGAATGAAAAAAAAAATAGAAGAGAATGTGAAACATCTTCTAAGAAAAATGACAGATCTAGAGAACAGATTAAGAAGAGAAAATATAACAATAATTGAATTGCCTGAAAGTTGTGACCAAAAAAGATCTTAACACAATAATGCAAGAAATAATCCAAGAAAATTGTGTCCTCTTCTGAAGATGAACCTTGGCCTTTCCTGTTCTCCTAGTATGTTTCTATAGTGGGGTTCTTTCTTCTTTGCAGGTTCATTTTTTTTTAAAATAAGAGATATTAATGTTAGCATCTCTAATACTGGGATGGGAGGGATGATACCTCCTGTTTCACGTCAGCTCTCCCTTGTGACTAGGAACCCCCAAACCAAGAGCTCCACCCTCCAGCAAATGCCTGCAGCCAGCAGGATCTATGTTCTATTGCTTCTGCTCTCTCAAGTGCTGGTTGCCTGGACTCAGACCTCTACTCCACAAATAGTTGAGGAGGTGAAAGTTCTTGTGGTTCCTGTTGAGGTTCCAGTCACACCCAGCTAGTCCCAGGACTCCCCAATTGGGGATGTTTCTATGGAGAAAACCCAAAGGTGTCTGCTCTCATATGGTTAATCCTTGGTCCCCAGTCTTTGTTCAGATCTTCAGGTTATATCAGAAGGATGCCTGTTCTATCCCAAGTCTTCTTGAATTTTCACCAGCCTATGTTCCCCCTGAGGCACAAATTTGTTCTATTTGTGGGGAAATCTGGAGATCTTGCTATCTACCAACCTATTTACCATCTTCCCAGAATCCTGCCCTAGAGTAGAATTATTTTAGTAACATAAGAAACCTAAAGCTTGAGAGCTGCAGAATTCTTCCTGATTTACTTTACTTCTCAGATAGCAATTAGGAGCACAAACTAGGCAAAGCCTTTCCTTCTTCAGTCCATTCTTCCAAGCAATACAAGCAAAATTTGCTTCCTCCATTCAACTGTTCAATGCATTAGTTTAAAGTGTTAAGTTCTGAGATTTCTCCTGAGAAATCTTTTCTAAATTTAGATCTTTTGAGCAGTCAGTTCAGCCAAGCAATTCTACTGACCTAAAGTAAATTCTCTTTAGTAAAACATCTTTCTCATAGTCTTAAACCAAAATCTACATTTCTAGCATATATGACATGAGTAATCAGTAAACATTTATCCTGTAGAAACTGGAGTTTCAGTTAACTATTAACTTTAAAGTCATATGTAAACTAAATCTTCCTTCCCCTCCCTGCCTCCTTTTCTTCTCCCATTCCTTCCTTCTTTTCTCCTTCTCTCCCTCCCTTCTTAACTTCCTATCTCCTTTTCTACTGACAATGCTCTGCTTGTGTCAAATGATGTGGTCATAGCTATTGATTCTTATTCCCTCCTACTGACTTCATATGTTCAGTACTAAACCTGTTATCTTAGCTCCAGGGTTATATGTAAATGGTTACGTTTCCCTGCTTTGGGAAGTTATTTAGTCACAGACACCACAGGTTACATAGTTAACAAAAGCCAGAAAGTTCTTTTGTTAAGATTTTTCTCTTCAACCACTCTCCTGACAGATTTCAGATCTGTCTTACAGATGACTTCAGATAATTTAGGTTTAGATATTACCAAGATCTTCTCTGACTAAGCAAGCAAATAAATTTGAGCCAGAACATAAAGTAAGCCAAGGTTGCAAAGGCATTATTTCTCACCTCTGCCTAATCCTGTCCCTCCTCCCTTTTTAGTGAATAGTTGTCATCAACAAGCAAAAACTAACAATTCTTTGGTGCTGAGTTTGTTCTCACAAAAACAAACAAACAAAATAAACCTCATTGTATTACTAAAGAAGCATCTTCAGAAGTTGTCAGAACCTGTACTTGACCAAGAATGCTTTCTATGATTCTGTTTATAAAGTCTTGAAGATTTCCAGAGAGGCAGAGCTCACACTTCCTCTTACAGTAGCTCATTACATTTTTGGATAAGTCTAATTGGATTTTTTTTTTCTTCTATTAAGTCTGCCTAGAAGTATCTACTTTATTTTATTCATGACATTGTTTTGAAAAGAGAATAAAAAAGTTTTGATAAAACAATATGTCCATTCTCATATATCATATACACTATTGGAGGGGGTAATTAAAAAATGCATATAATTTGAATATATAATATTACTTTCTTAAAGTATCAGAGAACTACAAAAACAAAAGACAATATGAGACCAGCAAGAACAAACAAACCTACTATGTATAAATCACTAGAACAACCCAGTTCTATGCACTGAATATATGTAAAATGATTGAAAAATTAAAGTTAAAAAAAACTCACCCTTAAGTAACTTACTTCCAACATGTGAACATAAGAGAATAATAATAATAAAAAAAATCATTTGAAGAATGAGAGAAATAGGTAGGAAGATTAAAAAAAAAAACTTTCTGTAGAAGATAGATGTTTTGCTGAGCCTTTTAGGAAGCTAAAGATTCTAAAGGGTAGAGACAAGAAGTAAATGTGTCTGGACAGACACAGAGATGAGAGAATGAATGTTGAAAATAATGAGTAGACCAACTGGCTTGGATTTAAATGATGTAATGAGACACTGTACATAATAAAAAATATATAGCTTTCTAGCTGCTACTAGCTATAAATTTATTGTTTTGTTAAATGGTTTTAGCACAGTGTTTGGAATATAGTATGCGCTTAGTAAATGTTGAGTAATTGACTGGTCTTTTATCATAGAACAATGATTTTGCCCCAATTTCTCTGTTTAATTGAAAATCCCTAGAAGACTGTCATTGCCTCTTATCCCTTCACTAGGCTTTTACCACATGATAAAGATCAATGAAAACTTCCTAGAGGGGTAACCATTTAATTTATTTCTTTAAGAATGAATATGAATTCAGCTGATGAAGAAGGGGAGCAAGAAAATTGGTCACCTAAAGAACAGTATGAACAAAAGCAGGAAGATAGAAAAATGAAGAATTTGTTCATATGTTTGTAGAAGGAGCCAGTCATATTTGATACATTTTGAAGGATCTTAAATGCCAGACAAAATTAAGTGATTTGGCCCCATTCATATAACTCAAAGGTAGCAGTGTGACAACATGTATGTTGAAATGTTTTGAATATATGTTGACCACCATTATATTCTTGGCAATATTTGGAATTGTTAGTTTGAATTATAGTACAAAAGATTTATTTTAGACACTAGGAAGAACTTTCTGACCCATCTTTTCATTTTATAGAAAAGCAACTAAGTCACAAAGGGGTAAAATGACTATGTGACCTGTTTTTAAAAAAAAAAAAAAATTAGGATCCTAAATCTTATTAGTCTTGTGGTCTTTTGACAATTCTTCAATCATAGTGACTAAAGAGAATGGTGACAGTACCTAAAAGGAATCCATATTTTAAAAACATAGTCTATTAAACTGATATTTTTTAAGGGTTTGATGGTTTTATTTTCTGAACAAAAAGTAGTTTATAACAAGTGAAAAAATACAGACTTTGCCCAAGTACAATCAAGTAAATAAGACATCTTTCTCCAAAAAGGAAGAGAACTTTCAATGTATGGATCCCTCAAGACACTGAAATCCTCATTCATCTTCATTCCTTGGTGTGTATCAAGTCAGAGCTACTCAATTATTAGTAATAAATACCATGAGTATTAAATATGTAACTGTATAACCTGTTATATTATTTACATAATAGAATTGTGGTGGGCACAAATGTTAATAAATAATAACATAATATTATTAGTGATCACTTATACTTGCAAAAGGGATAAATTATTTAAGAGCTTCTAAACTCTTGAATTTAATATTAAATTAGATAGGAAGCAGTAAAGGAATATTTTATTCATAAGAAACTCTCAACATTTAAATTTTCAGTTAGAATATATGGTATATTTTCTTCTTGCTCTCTAGTAAAAGGACTTGAAAGTTCAAGGTCATTTTTGGATATTTTTTGACCATACTAGAGTGGTGTAATAGGAAGAACAATTCAATATGAAGTAAGAAAACCCAGGTTGGTTTAGTTTTGATAGTTACTAGTTGTGAAAAGCAAATGAGTAAGTTGCACAACAAATCATGGCAATAAAAAAAAATTTCATTAAAAGAATGACAATGAGACAACATACCCAAACTAATAGGATATAGCTCAGAAACAGACCCACTGAAGGAGCTGGAGACGATTTTCCTGAAGAAGAAAAGATAGGCCATTATAACCATCTTTAATTATTTGAAGTTAGTCTGTTTGGCATTGGAGGCAAAGCTAGGAGGAATGGATAGAAATTCAAAGGCACATTTAGTTTAAGCTAAGGAAAAACAAAGCATTGCAAAGCAAAATAAAAACAAGCAAAACTTCTGACAATTAAAACAAAAAATAGAATGGGATGTCTGCAAAAGAGCTCTACAAGAGATGTCAACTTGCCACATTTATTTTGGGATATGGTCACAGTAAGTGGCAAATGAGATAGATATCTGAAACCCTGGAATTCTGCAATTCTATGTGACCTTTAATTCTTACTTTGTTTTCTTTAAGACTGAAATCATGATACCTGTCCTACCTAACTCATGGATTTTTGTGAGGCTCAAATAAGGTCCAGTATGTAATAATTTTGTATGGAAGTGAATTATTGGCATGAAATATAAAGAAATACAAACCTAGATAAGGTACCTGCTTAGGACTGGGCTCAAAAAATTATTCAAAAGGACATGTTAGACAAATAAATTTCTAAATAATGATATTTTTGAATGTCAGTGATATGCCAGATAGCATTTTTCAGGATAAAGATTTGGGTTAAAGAAAGCTCTTTAAGTAACTTCAGTGGGGGCATTCTGATATTTCAGTGTTTAGAAGGTTATCAATTCAGACAATTCAGACAATTCGTTGCCCTTTTTTTTCCCATAAAAGCTGCACTTTTAGTGAATGGAATTTTAGATCCAATATTATAATAACTGGATTGAAATTCTGGCTCTTTTACTTAATACTTATGTGATCTTGAGAAACTCTTCTTCATTTGATGAAACTTAATTTTCTTTTCTATAAATTAAGGTGTTTGTACTATTTGATATCTTGTTTTCTTTAATTTTCCATGGGACCACGACCCTGTCAAAGTAAAAGAAAAAAAGTCACTTTCTTTCCCTGGTTCTTGGTCTCTTCACTTATGAACTTAGGAGTTGGAGTAGAGTATTTCAAAGATTTCCTACCACTTTTTGATTCTATGGTTCTGTGCAATTATCTGATTTAGTTAATTATCTTGCATGCATTCTGTTCTACCTCATGATCCTATATTTCTCTCTATCCCCTGGGGTTTCTGATGTTCTGAATCAGTCTTCCCAAATTAATACAAACCCTAGAAGGATACACACACACACACACACACACACACACACACACACACACACACACACACATACACATACACATACACACATATATACATACACATATATGTATATGTATATCTATATATGTTTCCTATAGGGATATATATATGCATATATACTTTATATATCTATACTATAGTATGATATATGTACATACAAATATATGTATGTGTTTATGAAGCCATTTCCCAAAGGTAAATAGTCAAAAGATTTAAGTAAACATTTTTTACAAAGAAATAATTGCAAACTATTAACAAGCACACATGAAATAATATCTCCAAATTACTAATGAGGAGTGTACAAATCAGAGACATTCTGAGTTTTCACCTTTCACTTTGTAAATTGCCTAAAATGATAAAAGAGGGGAAGAATCAATGTTGAAAGAATTTGTTAGGCATACTAATGCAACATTGATGCGACATTGAATCAGTACAACCATTTTGGAAAGTAATTTAGTATTATATAAATAAAGTTATTTGACACAGTGATTCTATTAGTAGGTTTATCGCCTAATAATATTGTTGATAAGAAGAAAATCTTCATTTGTACCAAAATATTTATAGCAATAATTTTCTGTGAAAGCAATGAATTGGATATAAAGTAGGTGCCACATCGACTGGAAAATGACTAAATAAATGTGGATACATAAAAGGAATGAATGTATTACTCTTCTGTAAGAAATAATGAATATAGAGAAATATTAAAAGATTACATGAACTGAGATAGAATGTAGGAAGCTTAAATAATTACATACAAAAATATGAAAATTAAATTATGTAAAACTACAAAGTACAACCATGGCTTGAAAGGAGAGATAAGAGAAGACACTCTGACTCCATGCTTTTGTAGAGTTTTGCACATTAAATCTGTTCTATGTATTGATTAGTTATACTGATTTTGTTTTAATTTTGTTTAGTTATCTAAAATGACTCACCATGATGGGGAGTAAGAGAGAAATTATGATGATTTAAAATTACATAAATAAATATATAATTAAAAAAATAAAGTAAACAAGTTTGAATTTTCAAGCTTAATAATTGCCTTTTGATTCTGGCTCTAGGGCTTATCAGCCATGCTAAAATGTAAATTCCTTAAGAATAGGAAATATTTCATTCTGAGTACTTGTATATTTGGAAATTATCAAAGTCCCTGGTAAATCACAGGTGTGTTTTCAATTGGTCAGCTTTGGCCCAGTCATCTAATATCCACAGCCTTAGTTTCTTCAATTTCAAAATGAGATTGGACGACTTCTGTTGTCCCTTGTAGCTATAAAGCTAAAGTCTATTATTTTATAACTATCTACTGTCAAGTTTCTAAAAAAATCTTTCTTTTTTCAAATTTTAGATAGATTTTATTCATTTCATTGTACACAGGCACATAGATTTATTATTTAATCATTTCAGTTGTGTCCAAATCTTCCTGACCCCATTTGGAATTTTTTTGACAAAAATATTAGAATAATTTGCCATTTACTTCTCTAGGTCATTTTGCAAATGTGAAAACTGAGGCAAACAGGGTGAAATAATTTAGCCAGTGTCACACAGCAAATATCCACAGCCCGATTTGAACTAAATCGTGTGTGTGTGTGTTTGTGTGTGTGTGTATAATATGGGTATGTGTTTATGTATATATACATACAAATAGCCTTTAAATTGAAAATAGATTATAAACTTCCCAATCTCTCCATAAATCTCATGGGATTTGACATAATATTCTCACTAACAGAGCAAATTATTTGTATCCTTCAGGTGCTATTGTCATCCCTAGCAACACTTAATCTTGTATTTTATTTATGTGTCACCCTAACAAATGCAAAATTCTTGAAGACTAGTGCTATTTCTTTTCTGTTTATGTTTTTATTTATCTCTAGTGCCTAGCAGAATATCTGCCACATAGGAGGTGATTAAAAAAACTTGTTGATTGATTGACTGATTGATTGAGATACCTGTGATTAAGTATGTTGAATCACTTTGCCACCTTGTGGTGAGCAAAAGAAATGAGTTTATCCTAGGGTAATAGGTTCACAAAATGTAACTTGAATTAACCTGGCAACACAGGAATTTGTTGGATCTAGATCCATTATAAGAAGCTTAAATACAAATTTAAACATGTATGCCTACACACACACACACACACACACACATTCATATATTGTGAACCAATTGGAACTCAGATGACATGGCAAGAATGAAAAAACAGTGGGTTTAGAGTCAAAGAACCTTGGACTGGGGTTGTTGCCTTGGGCTAGAGTTGTAACCAAGTCAGAGCAATAAGGGCTTTTTTTTCAGAGCACAAGAAATGAGTACTCATAACATTTGTAGCTCTTTTTTTCCTAGTACTATAGAAACATGTGATTAGCAATAACCACTAGTCAGATAGAAATTTGATTTCCTCCTATCTCCTACCTGCAGGGCAGATAGGTGGCGCAGTAGATATAAGACTAAGCTTGCAATCAGGAAGATCTGAGTTCAAAACTAGCCTCAGATACTTACTTGCTATGTGACCCTTCGCAGGTCATTTAACACCACATGCTTCAGAATCTTCATCTATAAAATCAGCTGGAGAAGGAAATAGCAAATCTCTCCAGTATCCTTGTTGAGCAAATTCCATGAATTTTTGTAGAGTCAGAAAGGATCAAAGGACTGAATGACAGCAGCAATCTTTCAAAAACCAGTTCAACTAAGGATATTCTTCCTTTGGCCACAGTAACTAAATCATAGTTCTATTTACCTTTTTCTGTCTGGGTAGTGATATATGCCAGCACCGCCTTAAGTCCCCATGAGATCTCTGCTATTTCCAACTTCATATGAAATAAAAACGTACTTCATTTTTGAAAGTTTGGTATCCAAATCAATTATTTATTTTTCCCCTTTTCACTTTATATTCTATAGTTCTGTAGAATTCTCTATCTCATCTCCTGGCCAGTCCAATTTTTTCTTTCTTTTTCTGTCTTTCTTTTTTGTCTTTTTCCTAATTCCTTGTTTGTAATGTGTCACAGCATATTTAGGCTCCTAGTAGGACTCAGTTAATGAATGAGAGTCTGACTCTGGTTCTGTTTAAAGAATAACCCTTCAGTTTTTTTTTTTTCTGTCATGTCCATTGCTTTCCTTCTGCCTTGGAATTCCAAAGAGGATACTGCACAAAGGGCAGTTTTGATCAGATAGGTATTCTGGAGCATCAGGGAGGATTCTTAATTAGAGCAGACTCAGACAATGAAATTCAAACAAAGGTGGCTTACCCTAAGGTTAAACCTATTAATGGCCATCCCTTACTAAGTGCAGGCAGACCATTTCAAGAGCCTTTCATACAACCAACTTCACACACTCATTAGTAGTAGCATTGTGTTTTATCTATCTTCTAAGTTTTGAAAGAAGGACTAGAAGGCATATATTAAGGAGGATTCCACTCAGTCCTAGCTGAAATCCTAAGTAAAATATCATGCTCCAGGTTTTGTGAATGCAGATGATGAGAAAGATTTCTCTCTTTTTTTTTTTTTTTTTTTTTTTTTTAATTTTTCAAATAAATAGGATCAAAAGGATTAGGGCATAAAAAAGTTACATCTTCATCAAATCCAATATCATTTTCTAAGAGCCAGAAGTTTGAAAAGAAGAGACCCTAACTGCATATGCAGAGAAATTGAAGGAGTTTGGGGAGGAATTTGTCCAAAATCAAGAAAAGAATTAGTTGAAGGACCAGAATTAGGTCCCAAGTTTATTCACTCGCACAGAACTGATTTTTCTATGATATTATATTGTTTATGTGTCTACTATGCAATACAGACAGTATGACAGAGTGGCTGAAGGGATGACCTCATGTTCTTAATTTATAAAATTATTTTTAAAAAATAAATAATTTAATTAAAAATAATAAAAAATTCTGAATAATTAAAAAATAATTTAAAAAAAATATTAAGAATAGGTCTGTGAATGGTGAAGGGAGAGGAGGAGGTAAGTATTTGGAAATAAAGACAGTGTATAAGGAAAAGGTATCAATATAACATTCTAATTGGGATGAAAAAAGAATAGCTCATAGATCTAGAGGTAAAAGACTCCTCAGAGACTATCCAGACCAACTGCCCAATTTTGTAGATGAAGAAATTAAGGTCCTATAAAACTAGATGATTTTACCAAGATCACATAGGCAATAAGGCTTAGAGGTGAGATTTGTACCCAGGTCCTCTGACTCCAGAGTCAGTAGTTTTGTTTTGTTTTTTTCCTATTGAACTTCAAGAAAGTATATGCCTGATAGTATTTAGATAATTTTAATGAGTAAGCAAGTAACTGCAAGATTTGCTTAAAAGGCAGTGGAAGAGAGAGCTGGAACTGAATTCAGGAGAGGTAGGTCTTAATCTCACTCCAAAACTTATTGTACATAAAAAAAATAAATAATCAAAGAAAACTTTATAAAGTTTTTTTTAAGGTTAGGAAAGGGCTTATGTAATTTATATACCAAATTGATCTAATCTTGCCATTGCTAGATAAGTCACTTAACCTCTCAGAAGACTCTAAAATTTCCTTTAGAACTGAGAATGGAAGATTTAGTGCAAAGAATGTAGTATAATAGTTGTTTTTAAGAATTTAAATGGCTATCATTTAAAAGATAAGTAAAAATTGTCCTGTTTGTTCCCAAAAGATATAACTGGATTAAGAAATGGAAGAACAGTACCTAGCACATAGCAGACCCAAAATAAATGCTTGTTAAATTGAATTAAGGTTTCAGAGAGGTAAATTTGGCTTGATTTGTTAATTCTAACAATTAGTTCTATCCAAAAATGGAATGGATTGCCTTGAAAAATGAATTCTCCCTTTTGGCACTTTTTAGACAAAATCTTTACAAAAATTTTATTAGAAAAATGTTTTTTCTTTATCAAATATATGGGTTTCATCATCAGGTATTGCTTGGACTGGAAGCCCTCAGAGTACTATTTCAACTCTGAAATTCTGTCCCTATTCCAGAGATGATCAGAACCTAGCAATTGTACATATCAATAAAAACAAAACGATTTACAAAATCACAAATGCACATTGTTGTAATGGCTTCACACGTATGTGTTTATGTTAGTATAAGCTCCCTTTTGGATTTTCAGCAAAAGACTTAAAATGCACAGAATAAAAGGTAGGAAAATTAGCTGCAGGCAAATTAATTTTTCCCTAAACTTTGAGAGATTTTTATATTTGAAATGAGGATACCAATGACCAGATAGATAAAAAGTATAGATGAACAAGGGACAGAGAAGGCAAAATAGGAAAACAGAACAGTATTGTCTAAGGTCCATCTTCTTAAACTGTGTGTCACAACGCCATGTGGGGTCTCACATGTGGAGGTTGCAAAACCGATTTATTATCAGTAAATGTTTGATTTATATACCTCTTTTATATACATATATACTCAAGGTAATGTAAAAATTTCTTAGGCAAAAAGAGTTCTCAAGTGGAAAAAAAATTAAGAAGCCGTGGTCTAAGCATAGGGGACAGGAATGTAGGGCTGAGAAAAGTAGATATTGAAGATCATATAAGAGTCCAGAAAAAGTCAAATTCAGACTGAAAAAAACTAAACTGTGTTCTGAGTGACTCTTGTATTACTGGTCCAGTTTGGGCTTCTGCAGAGAACAGTAACTTCCCTTCTTACTTCCCCTTTCCTTCTCTCAAAAGAAAGAATATGATACCTGGCCACTTATTTTTCAATGTAAGCTCCTCTTTCCCTCCCCCCCCTCCCCCAGACTTGGGAGGTTCTGGTCTTTGTTCTCAATGCTCTTAAACTGAAAAAAAAAAAAAAAAGTTTTTCAACTGTTAATTAAAATGTGAAGTTGTGTGTTCTTTTTTAATTAAAAAAAAAACTTTTATTTCATTAAATATTTCATGATTACATATAAAAAAATTAACACTCATTTAAAAAATTAAGTGACAAGTTCTTTACCTCCTTCCTCTCTCCCCATTTTGAGAAGGCAAGCAATTCAATATTGATTATGTATGTGAAGTCATGCAAAAACATTTCCATATTAGTCATGTTACAAAAGAAAACACAAACAATATAAAGCAATAAAAATTAAGAAAGAAGAAAAAATTATATTTCTATTTGCATTCAGAGTTCATTAGTTCTCTCTCTGGAAATTGATAACATCTTTCATTATAAATCCTTTGAAATTTCCTTGTATCATGATCTTGATAAGAATTAATGAAGTCATACTCTGAGGTACCTCTACACATCTCTCAGATTAACTAAAATGACAGGAATAGATAATGACAAAAGTTGGAAAGGGTGTGAGAAAACTGGAATATTAATACATTATAGATGGAGTTGTGAAGTGATCCAACCACTCTGGAGAACAATTTGGAACTATGATCAAAAAGTTATAAAACTGCGCATACCCTTTGATCCAGCAGTGTTACTACTGAGTTGAAATCCCAAAGTGATCTTATCTTAAAGGAGGGACATCTAGGGGAGGGGATGAGGAGAAGGGGAAAAAATTGGAACACAGTTTTGCAAAGGTTAATGTTGAAAAATTATCCATGCACATGTTTTGAAAACTAAAAAGCTTTAATAAAAAATACCAAAAAACCCAAAAACCAAAATTAGTTGTCCTTATAATCTTGCTGTTATTCTGCATAATGTTCTTCTGGTTCTATTGACTTTGCTTTGTAGAAGTTGCATAAGTTCCCAGATTTTTCTGAAAACATCTTGATCAACATTTCTTATAACATAATAGTATTCTGTCACATTAATATACCACAACTTCTTCAGCTGTTTCTCAATTGATATGTATCCCCTTCAATTTCAATTTTTTTTTGCCAAAACAAAAGCACAGCTAAAAATATTTTTGTACAAATAGGTCTTTTTCTTTTTTCTTTGATCTTGTTAAGATTAAGACTTAGTAAATGTATTTCTGGATCAAAGGGTGTGCAGGTTTTGAATTGTCCTTTGGGCATAATTCCAAATTGTTCTCCGGAATAGTTTAGTTTATTCACAACTCCACCAGTAGTGAATTCATGGCTTAATTTTCTCCCTCTAGCAGTTCTCCTTTCCCTTTTGTGTCATGTTAGCCAATCTAATTGGTATGAAGTAGTATCTCAAATTTTTTTAAAACTTACATTTCTCTAATCAGTAGCAATTTAGATAATTGCCTCACATGACTATTGATAGCTTTGATTTCTTCTTCTGAAAACTGCCTGTTCATATCATTGACTATTTATCAACTGAGGAGTAATAGTTTTTGTTTCTTTTTATAAATTTGTCTCTATTCCCTATATATTTAAGGAATAAAGTCTTTATCAGAGAAATTTCTATAATTCCTCCCCTCAATCTCTGTTTCCTGTCTTCTATTTTGGCTGCATTAATTTTATCCATAGAAAAAGATTTTGATTTTGTAGTCAAAATTATCTCTTTTGCTTTTTTAAAATTCTATCACCTTATTTGATCATAACCTCTTCCCTTATCCAAAAATCCTACAGGTACTTTTCCCATGATCTCCTAGTTCATTGATGATATTATCACCCTTTATATCTAAATCATTTACCTTGGAATATAGTATGAAATGTCTATCAATATCAATATCTAATTTCTGCTATACTTTCCAGTTTTCCTAATAATTTTTTTTCAAATCATGAGTTTTTGTCCTAAAAGCTTGGATCTTTGGATTTATCATATACTAGATTACTATGATCACATAATATAGTGTATTACACACATAATCTATTCCTCTGATCCGTTACTCTGTTTTTTAGCCAGTATCTGATTGTTTTAATAATTATTATTTTATAATAATATCATTTGAGGTCTAGTATAGGTAGGTCACCTTTCTTATTTTTTCATTAATTTCCTTGAAAATTCTTTACTTTTTTTATTCTTCCATATAAATTTTGTTATTATTCTTCCCACTCTATAAAATACTATTTTTTTGGTAATTTGATTGACATGGCACTAAATAAATAGATTAATTTAAGTAGAATTGTCATTTTTATTATAGTGGCTGTTGTGATTATGATAGGAAAGTTTATCCCTATTACAGATAATGCTGTAATTTTTAGATAAATACTACTTATTTTAAGGTAGGTACCATTCTTTTTTTTTTTTTTTTTTTTTTTTTTTTTTAATAGGAATGGGTGTTGTTTTTTGTCAAAGGCTTTTTCTGTATTTATTGAGGCACTTATATGATTTCTTTTGGTTTTGTTAGTGATAGTTTGCCAATATTGAACCAACTCTGTATTCCTGGTATAAATCCTACCTGTTCATAGTGTATTTTCCTTATGCTATATTATTGTAATCTTTTCACTACTATTTGATTTAAATTTTTTATATCTATATTCATTAGAGAAATTGGTCTATAGTTTTTTTTTATTTTAATTTTAATTTTTTCTGTTTTCATCATTCCTGGTTTAGGTAGGAGTACAATATTTGTATTATAAAAGACATTTGGCAAGACTCTTTACCTATTTTTTTCAAATAGTTTATATAATTTTGAGGATTAATTGTTCTTCAAATATTTGATAGAAATTGCTTGTGAATTTATATGCTTCTGGTGATTTTTTTTCTCCTTAATATTAATTTATGGCTTATTCAATTTCTTTTTCTGACACAGAATTATTAAATTTGGTTTTCAAAGTGGTATTTTTTTTCAGTATTTTTTGTGTGCCTCTTTTTTCAAGTTGTCTTTTCATATTTTTCTTCCTTTATTTTCATTAATTACTTTACCTTTTTTTTTCACTGCAACTCTTAAAGCTTTAAAATCATTTTTAGCTCTTCTGATAATTTTTATTGTTTTTTGTGTCCAATTCACTTTTTTTGCTTTGAAGCTCTACTTTTCTGTTTATGATCTCCTGAATTTATTTCTTGATCTTTCCTATTATTATAATAATATTTTATATATTTTTTCTCTCTCTGTCTCTGTCTCTCTCTTTTTCTTTCTTTTTTGCTCATATTCCTACTCTATTACTTGCTTTGGAACTTTGGATCATTTGCTATTGTTGGCCTGTGTTTCCAATGTAGGGGGTAAAGGGCCAATATATCTAACCTGGCTTTTTTTAATGCTATTTTTAGAATGAGTTCTGGAAATTTTTAAGTTTTCAATGCTTTCAAAGTGGTATGATCTGGAAAGAGATGTGGTCAGTCACTGCATTCCTGGTCTGTTTTCTACTCCTTATCCAGGAAAAAGCCCTGATTCTTTGAGACCAAAAGTGATACCAACTCTCAGGATTTCCACTCTTTCTTGATAGACAATGTTTTTCTCTTCCCTTGATCTATGAGTGGGCATAAGCAATGATGTTGCCAAACAGTATCTGGTTCTATAGTCTCTCTTTGACCAATTAACACATTTCCATAGCATGTCTAGTTTGGGAGTTACTAAAACTACTGTTGCTTTTCTTGCCACGATCTAGTCTCACCAATGTTATTTCAGCCACATGGTTTTGGGCTAGCCTCCCACTCCATATGTCAGAAGTCTCTTTTCAAAAGACTTCTATGTTACCTTGGGCTAAAAGAATGTCTCATTCTGTTCTTTTGTTGGTTCTGCCAATCCAAAATTTGATTTGAGGAATTATGTTTTGAAGGAGAATGTCATATTTTTGCTTACAAAATTTTTTTTTTGTTTGTTTAGAGACAAAATTTTAATCAGACAAAAGACTATTTGGTCAGGAGAAGCTAATCTGGGTATTTGTTGTGAATTTGAAAATGTTAAGGCAAATGGAAAAAATTAATATTGAATTGTTAAAAATATGAAATTTAACTTGTAAAGTAGAACTATCTATCCATATTGTTTTGAATCACAAGCTAGACAATACATGTCCCAAGCTGCTAAGGGAACAATCTATGGGAAGTTTTTACTTTTTTATATCTATATTTGTAGTCATTTACTAATCTGGGCTTTAAATATCAAGTTATATTGCCAGAAATAGAAAGGGAGTGGGCTATTAGAGAAGTTCTGTTCACTAAAGAAAGAAATATTGAGTTTTATGAATGTACTTACTGAAATCCTTTGGCTCATGAGATGTGTAACAGATAAATTTATCCAGTTCCCACTATGACTCATGCTTGTGATGCTGTCTGTTTCTTTTCTTCCCAGGTCTTACCTGGTTTCCATATCTCCTACCCATAAACCTCTTCCCCTTTGTTCAATGACAATCTGGGTGGTATGTCCCCAGGTCAAATCTGAAACCCACTCAAAACCTAACGGGAAAAGATTATTTGGGAAAGGAGGTCTCCATCTCTTTTTCTCTATATTCATTATTTTTTTTGTGGAGTTACAAAAGGTAGAAATTTTTATCGAAATTTATAAGTGAACTTAGTTTCTAAACAATATCCTAGAATACATAATTTAAATTTTAACGTCAAAGACATATAATCTTTGTCTAAAGAGGAAGGTTCTCTATAAGGAATTAATTACAGTGCATGGACACAAATCATATAGGAAGAAAAGGCACACATATTACAGTCAGTAATAGAGGTAGGGCCCATGTTCCTGAGAACAAAGGTTATAAAGTTATCAGAAATTTCTTACTCTTCCCCTTAGTTTCAGACACTATTTTGCATATGGAACTTTTTGTTTTCAAGAAAACTGAAAGAAAAATTTAGGAATATACTATCCTTTCTTCCCCTTCAGCAATATATTGGTCTTACCCATACATGCATACATATGTGATCATAGCTGCTTGAATTCTGGTAAAACGAGATTGTTTCCTTTTCTCAGTGAGTTACTAGACAAGTTCTCCTTCACCTCCGCAGAATATTTCAGGAATGGGGGACATTATCTTTGAACACATTTGCAGTCACCTTCATATATTCATAGGTTCACTAGTTAGGCTCCTTTGAAATCAATGTGCAAATGATATGTAAATTAGGTGTCCCCAGGTTAACTGAAACAATATATTGCCACTTGAAGACCAAGTGGCTGGGAAATTTCCATGCCTAAATTCTAGCATCCTTAACCTTACTTGGCATTCTGATTAAGGCTTTCACAGCCTGATGCTCCCCAAATCATTCTTCTTCCTCTTCTATTGAAGCTAATGCATTAAAAGAAAGATAAACAGAGACAGAGACAGAGTAAGAGAGAGAGACAGAGACAGAGAGAGAGAGAGAGAGAGAGAATGTTTTTCTTAAGAAAGGGGGGGGCATTTTAATCAGTCTCCCCATGATGATGAAAGATGACAGAACACAGAAAGAGAGGTTTGGGTTGCATACAAGCCTATTTGTTAATATTCTTATATCCTTTGACCTCACTCTCTGAAATCATTCCATCAAACTCTAAATATGGCTTGGATGTCTTATCTTTGAACACTAAGGATTAACATTTGTCAGTATTTTGCTTTCCTTTATCACACACTTTATCTACCATTTCTAATTCATAGAGACTATCAAATATCTTTTGTATTTTGATAATAAAAACTTGGGAGAAGACAACTCTTCCCAGCTTCTGAATTCCAAACTAGATAGAGTTGCACTTTACATTTGGCTTCTCAGCTTTTGAGGGCAACTATGAAAAATCTTCATTTAAAAATCTCCAATGAACAAGAACTGGTCCATACTAAGTTGACTATATTTGTTTATTTATTTTTCTTAATTTGTTTTAATCTCATGATTTGATTACTAATAGATTCATTTACTAAAAGAATTTTTTGATGTAGGAATTCACACATTTAATATTTTATAATTTCAAAGCACTTTCTCTTATTTCAATCTGAAAACAACTATGTGAGCTAACTGAACCAGTATCATTATTCTAACATCACAGGTGAGTAATCTGATGCTGAGTGAGGCAATGATACTTGCCTCTCTCAGTAATAGAAGGACCAAGATTCAAACTCAGATCTTATAGGTCAATAGTTACTGCTCTTTTCATTACATTACATAAGAGAGTTGGGTTGTAGTTATATGTTTTTTATTCAAATCTACTTACTCCTTTTCCCAGGTGGATTTGGTAAGTGAAATTGTGAAAGATTATGAAAAATAGGAGGGGTACCACAATATTGGAGAAGGGCAAATGTCATTTTGATTTTCAAGAAAAAAGGGAGAAGAATATAATACAGAGGTAGGTAAACAACTTTGACTTTCCTCAACTCTTGGCAAAATCTAAATGAAACTATTCAATGAATGGTAGTAAAGAGCTTTAAAAGATAGGAGCAGAATGAGCAACTAAGGTCTTATCAGGATAAACTTAATTGAAAATGCTTAAAAAAAACATAACACAAACATAAACAAACAGGGTCACTAGATTATTTAATCAGAGAATTTTTGAGGGTATTATTTTAAAAAATTTTAATAAGCCATATATGTATATTTATTTAGAGCATGAATAAATTTAAGTTCAGTAATAGTTCTTTTTTTTTTGGTAAATTTGGAACTAGTTGAATGAGTTGAATTTCAAGAATGAACATTAGGAGTTACTGCTAACTTGGAAGAAGGCCATTAGTGAAGCAACCAGGTATCTATCCTTGGCCAGGTGCAATTTAATATTTTGTTTCAGTGATTTGAGTAAAGGCACAGATGTAACGATTCTCAAATGTGCAGTTGGCACAAAGTAAGGTAAATCCAAAAAATCTTAATAATCTGGAATGTTGGTTCTAATTTGTAGGATGGAATGTTCTAGAGATAAATACAAAATCTTACACTGATTTTTAAAAATCTAATTTACAAATATCAGCTCAAGAAGGATTGTGTGTGTGTGTGTGTGTGTGTGTGTGTGTGTGTGTGTGTACATTCTTTTTGTAGTGGTAGAGAATTAGAAATTTAAAATGATGGGGTGGAATACCTGAGCAAATTATATTACAGGAATGGAATGGGGGTAGATAGGTGGTACAGTGATTAGAATGCCTGGAGTCAGGAAGACCTGAGTTCAAATGCAGTTTAAGATATATATAGTATTTGTGTGACCCATTTACCTCAGTTTCCTCATCTACAAAATGAGCTGAATGAAGAAGGATGTGACAAAACATTCCAGGAGTATTTTTGCCAAAAAAACCCAAACGGGATCATGAAAAGTCAGACATGACTGAAAAATGACTGAACAATAACAATCAAATGTTATTGTTTCACAAGATGTGATGAAAAGGATGTTTTGGGAGAAATTTTTGTGTATGAACTGATTTCAAATAATCTAATGGCACCAGGAGAACTTTTTATTTAAAAACAACAACATTGCAAAGAAAGATAACTTTAAAGATTTAAGAAATTAGAGTAATATAATGACCAATTGTAATTAGAGAGGATTGACAAACAATGCCTACCCATTTTTTTGCAGAAAGATGATTAACTCAAAATGCAGAATGGGACATATTTTTTGACATGGTCAATGTGGAAGTTTGTTTTGCTTGACTATTCATATTTGTCACTAGGTTTTTGTTTTTATTTTCCCTTTTATCCCCTAAGTGGGAAAGAAATGCTTGTAAATTAAAAAATAAAAAATTGAATTTTTAAAATATGAGAAATATACTCCATTTTAAATATAATATGATTCAACACTATGATATGGCAGCTAAAATCTAATGTGATTTTAGGTTGCATTAAAAATTAAAAAGACATAATTTCCAGGGCTAATGAGGGGATGAAACAATCTTGTTTTTTCTTGGTAAGACCACATTTGGTCATGACATTTTAATAAAGATATTGATAACTTGGTAGCATCCAGAAGAAGGCACCTAGGATGGGTGAAAGAACTTGAGATCCTTCCATATGAGGATGCATTGAACTGAAGCTAATTCGCCCGAAGATCACAAAAGTAGCACATTATAGCTGTGGAATTGGATGCCTAAGGAGTTTACAAGGCTTATGACATTTGCCAAAGCCCATAGTCTTGCCTGTGCCTTAGTTTCCAATTCAGCAAAATCAAGAGATTGGATTCAAGGACCATTAAAATCCCTTACAGGTTTAAATTAGTGATCCTGTAGTCTTAAGTATTTCAAGGATAGTCCTATGGGAAAAGGACAATAGTCTCTATAAACCCAGAGGGCAGAATCAGGAATAAAAAATGCAGAAAAGTAGTTTTTGATTAATTAAAAACATCAACAGCAACTTTTTAACAATTAGAGTGATCCTTACCCAGAATGGACTGCCCTCAGGAGATGGTGTGTTCCACTTAACTAGAGGTCTTCAAGGAAAGGCTGTGTAATCACTTCTCAGATGTGATATGGATGGATTGGATTAGAGACTTCTAAAGCCTCTTCCAATTCAGACTCTGTGATCCCATTCATAGCATATTTACTTATGCTAATCACAAAGAAAAAAAATGAGGATGTATAAATGTTGAGTTCACCCAACCTGAAAATACCCTGATGGAAGTGAGTTCTGGGGAAGGGGAAATCATTATTCTAAATTATAATCAAGGGAGAGAAGAAAATGAAACTGACAATGTGACTTCAAAAATGAAATGGTCATAACCTATATATTTTTTTCCTTACAAAATGAAACATAGAGGTAAATAATACAATGAGAAAACAACTTTTAAGATATATATCCACTTATTGCAGCTCTTTTCAACAACAAGGTGATTCAGGCCAAGTCCAGTGATGTTATGATGAAGAGAGCCCAGAGAGAGAACTGTGGGGACTGAGAGTAGATCACAACATAGTATTTTCACTTTTTTGTTGTTTGCTTGCATTTTGTTTTCTTTCTCATTTCCCCCCTTTTTAATCTCATTTTTCTTATGCAGCAAGATAATTGTAGAAACATGTATAGAAGAATTGCACATGTTTAAAATATATTGGATACTTGCTGTCTAGGGGAGGAAATGAGGGGGAAGGAAAGCAGAAAAAATTTAGAACACAAGGTTTTGCAAGGGTGAATGTTGAAAATTATCTATGCATATGTTTTAAAAATAAAAAGCCTTAATTAAATAAAAGATATATATACTTGACATGTCTGTCAGCATTTCTAGAAATGAAAAAAATTATATAGTATAGGTCTTCAGTAAACTATCTATCTTAATAAAATAATGAAGTATTGAAATATAGTCCTTTTATTTCTCTCAAGTTTTAGTAAGATGTTTTTAAAATCCTCTTGTCTAGAAGATCCAAAGTAGACTTTGGTTATTATCATTACTTATACTTCTATAGCATTTTGAAATTAAAAATATTTTCTCACAAGAATGTTGCATATAGTACCAAATACTATACTTAGTTTAGATATAAGAAAGTTAGGCTTTAAGAAATTAAGTGATCAACCTAATATGGCACACTGAATGCCAGATCAGCAATTTTAATTTTGATTCTGGATCTAGATCCAGTGTTCTTTTTGTGCTTATATACCACATTTAATTCCTTTGATTTTAGAGAACTTAGAACTTTAATGTTTCCAAAAAGTTTATCAGATACTATTCTTGAAATCATATGTGAATCAACAGTGGATAGAAAACAGTGTTAAGATATACTTGTTGTTTGATTAATGGTTAGCTTTGCAGATAGATGGATGATGCGATATTATGAAAAACTGAGAAGAAAAGCATAAACCCTCACTCTCTCACTTACTAGGTTTGTGACTTTGGATAGGTCACTTAACTTTTCAAGTCAGTTTCCTTATTAGTAAAATAAAAAGGTTGAACTAGTTGTTGAATTAGTTTATAGATTTAAATCATGGCAGCTCTCCCTGAAAGCACTGCCATTTGTGATTCCTGAATCATTCTTGAGTTTGTGAAGTTGTTGGGAATTTTATATGCCAAGCCAATCATCAAAAAATATGTAAACAGTTATTTACCTAAGGAAATTTGTGTACAAAAAGGGAAACAAGTCTTCATTAATAAGCCTATAGCAAAAGGAAGATGTATGCCAAAGAAATGATGATTTTTTTTTTTTTTTGGCATCTTCTAAAAAGAACAAAAATATTGTGTAGAGCAGGGATCAGTTAAAACCCCTTCTTTTCTCAAAATTGCATTTCATTCCTTTAATTCACAGTTGGGAACAAGTTCTAGGACATAAATCTTAAGTGTGGGAGGAGGCAGAAACTGAAGTATTTTTCCTCCCCAAATCAGCTGCATAAACAGCTCTTAACAAGAAGGCTTCCTTTTTGTGCATGAAAGTTTGCACTTCATTACCCTTAATTGCATGCTTTAAAAGGTATTCTTTGTGAATGCATATTGAACTCAGTAGAATATAAAACATTGGCTTTTCCATGGCTGGTAACTTTATTTGACTCTTATCCTTAACTCTGAGTTCATCCACTGCCTCTTCCAATGATAAACTAAAGCAAGCCTCAGTCTCAGATCTGGTCCCTTCCTTTCTTGGGACAATATTCAGTTATTTCAGTGGATTAGTAATATCTCTGATATGAATATTCCCTTCAGTGATGCAGATAGTAATCCATCTTTTCAGTTCTTGCCCAGGTCCTCTCATTAATTCACCACAAATGGTCTACTTAACATGTTGGGGACCTTCTGGTTTTCCTCAAATCATAGGTATAACAATTCAGCATTTGAATTGCCTATCAGTTATCCTCCATCTTTTCTGATCATACATTTCTTTGATGATAGCCTTTATACTCATTTCCTTTTGTAACTCATTTATCTTAAAATATGGAAACCTTTTCAAAGTACTTCTTGATTGCCATTTGGGTGATCCCTAGCATCTGAGTCATTCTCCATTTCTAGGGTCTGTAAAAGATAAATAGATAGATAAATGTACTTTTAAGTATAATCTAGATCAAGATCTTTATTTCTCTAAATGTATTTATCTTTTATAGATGGATGTGTTCTCTAGGTTTTTCATCCATCTTTATAAAATAGCTAGTCAATAAGCATTTTGTTAAGTATTTATTATGAATCAGGTCTTGGGTCTAGGCATATGAGAATACAAAAAAGACAACAATAATTCCTGCTCTAAAAGATCTTACATTCTCATGTGGAAGGTGATGTATGAAAATTTGTGTACATACCAGATGCACACAGAGTATACAGAAGGTAATCCAAGAGAGAAGACCACTGACATATAGAAGGTACGGACAACATCTCCTACAGAAGGTCTAACTTGAGGCAAGTCTTGAAGGAAGCCAGTGAAAACAAGAAACAAAAGTGAAGGGGTAGAGCATGCCAGACATGAGGGAGAACCCCTAGAAAGAGGCAGAGATAGGAAATAGAGTATTACATTCTAAGAACTACAACTGGAATGGTTTAGCTATGTTGTAAAAATAGAGAGGGGTACAGTGAAAAAATTCCGGAAAAGTAAGAAGGATACAGGGAAGAATGAGCTTTAAATGACAAATGGGTACATTACATTGCTTCTAGAAACTATAGGAAGCCATTGACCCTTACTGGAGTGGGAGAAGGGGTGTTTATCAGATTTAAAATTTAGAAAAATCACCTGGCAACTAACTGAATGATGAATTAAAGTAGTAAAAGATTAGAGGTAAGAAAAGCAGTTAGTAACTAAAATTTGAGATGATGAAGTTTTAAACTGAGAATAAGTCCTCTCACTTTATGGATTTCTTGATTTTAATTGTTAAAGGTTTATCAAACAAAATTATGTTCATTGTTATACTCTTAAATAATCAAGCTGAATTTTTCTTTATACATAAGAGTTAACTTATGAAAAGAATTTTTAAGGTAGCATTTTGCTCAACCTAATCAAAAGCTTTTTTATTGTCCTTAAACAGTATGTTTGAGAGGTCATATGTTCTCTATATTATTCAGCTAATATTATTATTGTAACAATATGATATAAAATTAGTTTTTAAAGCCTCGTTCCTTCTGATTTTTTTTGTCAAGGATTTCCTTTATTCATGCATTTAGATTATTCATATATGTATGCATTTTAGTAGTGATACACATATAAAACATATATATATATAGAGAGATTACATGCATATATATGCACATTTGTGTGTATATAGGTATGTGTATATGCATGTTGTATATATTTGAAAGTAAGTATGTTATTTAGGTCTTATTGATGTTGTCTTGGTTATTTTTTGTTTCTTTTTTAGAGTAATTACATTTTAAAAAATCAAATCCATTTGTCTCTTATCCTTTGGATACTATCAATATACTTATAAAAATTTTATCTTTAAAATAACTTTAATCTTTCTATAATTAGCATGGCTCACTTGATTTCCCATTTTTGTTTACTTTGGTACCATTTCTGCTTTCTCTAGAAATACATTTTTAGTTCCCTGTTATTACAGTTCAAAAGTGAATATTCCACAATTCAACTCTGCTTGATAGTGAAGATAGATTATTATTAAAATCTTTCTGCAATTTTCTTTCCTTTATTATTGTCCTTTCAGTATCATCTCTAAATGTGTTTGAAATGCTTTGCTTTGTCTGCTCTCTTGATAAGCTTTCGTTACTCTGGTTTTCTCTCTACTATTTTTCCCTATTTTATTAATCTATTCATTATCTTCCACCATCCATTTCTATAAGCTTTTACAAATGATTTTGTATTCTAAATTAGTGTTGCCCTTTGCTGCCATATCTTTTCTCTTATGAAAGAGATCAAGTGTTTGCTGATTAAGGTGGTTTCTAGGCCCATTTTGATTCATTATTGTTACAGTTGATTTAAAGTTCCATATAAAATTGTTATGATTTGTGTTGTGATCATTTCTCCCATACATTTCCTATTTCTTAGGACAGGATAGAGTTGCTTTAATTTAATATATATATATACATATATATATTTTTTTTCTTGTTCTATTCCCACTTCGTGTTGTGTTAATTTGTATCTTTATTCTAACAAGATAGTGACATAATTATATACAGATAGTTGGTTCAGGAATGAAATGGCTTTCATTAAAGTAAAAAGTTTCTTTACTCTGCAAAAAGATAATCAATTTAATTTCAGGGAGGGCAGAATAATTTTTCTCTTTTATCATGTCCAGTATTTTTGAATTCTTCTCTCAAATTATCCATAAATTAAATCAAAAAGCATTTACTAATCACTTACTGCTTTCCAAAATGATACTAAGTACTGAGGATAAAAATGGTAGCAGAAAGAAAATCCCTTGCTCTCAAGGAGCTTACATTCTAATGAGACAAGTCAACACATAAAAGGAAAGCTGAAAAGTATTGGGGGAGAGAACATATCCAAGGGACATCATGGTATTATGTTCTGAATAAAGTAATTATGACCACCCCCCCAACCCCTCCACCTTCACCCCCCACCCCTTTTTTACCAGTAAGACCAGGAGAATTAAGTCAGGAAAACACTTGAAGCTCTGACTATTACCATTGTGTCATAATTCCTCCTCCATTCGAGTATTGTCCCTCGACTTGCTGTCTCCTGGCCTTAACCTTCTTATTTTAACTCCTATCCTGTCAGGATTAAGTTATGATCCTTTCCTGGAATTATAGTTTATCCACCCATCCAGTGTCCTAGCCCTCCTTATCTGGCTTTTTAACCTTATAAAATTGTACATTCAGATTATGTATTCTGTTTGCAAACCCTACTTTGCTAAAACCATATATAAATTCCCTGCCTCAGTTCCTCATGGTTGGAGTTCCATCCAGGCAGGTAATCTAAACTCTTCACACTAAAAGATTAAAAATATATCTCTGTCTTGCCTCAGTTTCTCTGGTATTATAATGGTGGCTATTCAGAGAATGATGGATAGTTGGTTTTAGATCCTTCCTCAAAATGGAGGTTCTGGGAAGAAGTAACCAGTGGAAGAAAGGAAACACAATAGTGAACATTATACATAAGTGGCAGGTAAAGCAAGGGGGCATAGTCAAGAGAATTAGATTTGTAAGTATGAAGCTTTCATGTAGGCATATACACCATTTGCTATTTGTTCCTCTTTCCTCAATCACATTTCATAAAATATTTTTACCATTCTTATCTATCCCACTTTTACATTGAAAGCATTGAGTACCAAAATATCTGTTGATTTATTCTAAATGGTCATATGGAATCCTTCATTGAATTTCTCTAACTTTTTAGCATCTGTGTCAGGTGCTCGCTCCTAAGTTTCAAATTTTATGGTGCTTTTTTTGGTAAACATCATGAGTATGATATAATGTTGATAATAATTTGCCCTCCTGACTGACTGACTAATCTATAGGAGATAAATCTTTCTGTACTTAGGTTGATCCTTAGAAAACAGATATGATCTGTTTCTAGTATAATATTTTATATCTTTCCAGCATGATAGTTCCTGCCAAAATATATACTTTCCTAGCAGAGCTTTTGAAAAGACAAGGTCACCCTCATACCTAAGTAATCTACTAGAATAAAATGTAATAAAGAATTATGAAAATAAACATACCATGATAATATCTAGAAGGAACCCTATTTCCTGAAAATTGATTTTTATTCCATACTAATGGAGGAAATACTACACAAAGTCAGATAAGCTTATTCTCAGACTTAGGCTGTATGGCCAATTGACAAAGTGATAAATTTCAAGGGGTCTCTCTATATATATTTTAAAAGTTGCCTTGCCTGACACAATGACACAATTTAGGAAAACTCCCATAATCAGAATCATTCTTTAAGGTCCTCTTTCTCTAAGGAGAGTATTTCTCATGGGCATTTTAACTGGGGCAAAGATTATATTGTTCTGATGATACAGTATGGAACAGAGCTTGCTGTTCTCAGAGTCTATACCTGAAAATTATCCCAGTTGAAAGGGCTTCAAATATGTCTTGATAAAGAACTATGTGCCTCTTGTCTAAGGATCAGTTTCACTAAGCAAGGAGTATCTTCTTACTAAGGAATGACCACCAGGTTCATTTATTTTTTCAGCCACAGAAAATGATGAAGAGCATTCACTATTCAGGTAAGAGCTGCAATCTGTTTCGATGGAAGAAATACTGGTAATATTATCAGATCTTTGAAATACTGAAAAAAGGGATTATGATACCTGTACAAGTTGTATATCAGAACTCAAACTCTGGATGTATATGAATCAGGTTTAATTTTGGGAAATTTCTCGTGAAGGATGCTATTTTGGATCATATTCCCAACTAAGATTTTTCTGGGAATATATTTTTTAAAAAAGATTTGTTTTTGTTTATCCACAGTTTGCCCTCCAACCACCTGAATATAAATCTTGCTCAGATCTCTGCAGAAAAAGAAAAATTGTTCTCAGATATCTTGTGAAAACACAAGCTAATAATACATCAAGTATAATAAAAGGTTTATATAACCCAACAAGAAAACAATAACAAAAGAACATGAACACACACACACACACACACACACACACACACACATATTGTCAAAGGAATCTATTTCAAGTCTTACTTTCTCCAAAGGAGCAATACTGTTCTTTAGATTGATAGTATTAACCTATGCCTGCAGCTCTCCTGAAGGTGGAAAGTACTTAAGGTCATTAGGGGGCTGTGAAAAAAAAAGAAGTTTTTTGTTTTTTTTTTCTATTTTTTATTTAGGTTACATAAGCTAATGAAGATTAATGTCCAAGTTTGTTTCTTTATATTAAAATGGATCCAAAACTCTGGTTCCTGCTTTTTCCTCTAACTCCTCTACCTGGTCCAGAAACTTACCACTATCCAGGAATTTTCATTCATTAATCTTGATCCAAGGATTTGTCATTGTCTAAGAATTTCTTCTAAGAATTATTCAGTCTGACCGACCCAAAATTTTGGTGTTCTGTAGGAACTCTACTATTGGCTAGAAGACTTGGTTCCTAAAGTACACTTAATATTTATCCAAGACCAGATTTGAACTCAGATCCTCCTGACTTCAGGACTGGTGCTCTATCCACCGTGCCACCTAGCTGCCTTCAATGTTGCTTGCTTATACTTCACCAACAAAGATTTTATCAATGCTAGAACAAAGTGTCCAATGGGATGTCTGATGTTTATTTATTCTACATAGAGATTTGTATATCTTCCTTTTACTTTTTTTAATCATGTCAGATACTTCTTGTCACATTCTCTATATTTTTATAAACTTTACTTTGTTTAATAAGAGAATCTGAAAGTTGGGGCAGACTGCAGTGAAGTCATGTTTTCTTTATCATTTTCTCATGTTGGAATTGTCAGAGATAGAATATTAATTGAATTGCCCTGGACTCTCTGAGATTTCTTGTTGAATTGCTAAGACTGATATTGTTCTAAAGTATCATAATAATGATATTAATAACATTTCATGTAATTAGCACCTACAGGATTTCAATGAAAGAATTGTGAGGAAGATACAAAAATTTTGGCACGCTTTTTCCTTACTCCCTGGTGTCCAGAACTTTCCTTGGCTTCCCAGTGCATTCCTCTCCCTCAATTCTCATATTTAAAAAAGAACCCAAGGTGAGAGGGGTAACCTACAGCAACAAGACACATTGCAGGGAAAATCGTAGCAGCTAAAGTCCAGAAAGGTATTGTAGAAGAGATCTTGGCATATGAGAACAATACTTTTTATCTGAGTATAATTTTGTAGTAGGTGGGAGCTGAAAAGGACTAGTGATTATCAGCGTGAGTTGAACAGAGACTAAGAAGATAAAAATAATTCAAGTCACATTTGGGAATCATTACCTCATGCCAATTGTGAGGGATACCATCCTGGTGGAGTTTTAAACTTCACAAGGCCAAGAGAAAGCTCCAAATACATAAGTCAAAAATAAGAGGGCATAATCAAAGTGAAGAGCCCAAGATACAAAAAGGTCTAAGGTAAAAGAGAAAAGTACCTCCTGTTAAAACAACTGTTTGACTTAAATCCATAATGCCATGGATTTATGATTTATGGCTGTATAGGTTCAGAAATCTTCTAGACTCTTTCTTTATTTCACAGAAGAGGCAAATGAAACCCAGAGTAGAAATTCTGCCAGCAATGAAAAATTACTTGTCTACAAATCACAAGATGCGAAGCTAGCATTTGAATCTAGCTTTTCTAACTTCAAATGTATGCAGGTTTGTGTGTGTGTGTGTGTGTGTGTGTGTGCACGCTTTGTTTTTGTTTTTTATTTTTTGCAATATCATGCTTACTAGGATTTGATGTCTGGCTAGATTGTAGTCTCTCAATCTTCCCTTCCTTTTAAAAACTTATGGACACTCTATATTCAACTTTCTATTAGGTAATCATACAAATGAATGGATTAGTTTATTATCAATAAATCATGTATGCATCATATATGTTTAAGAACTAATCAATTTTATTTGCCCTTCTTTGTTAGATAGATGGAATGTTCATAGGACTTTATTTCCTATAATAGTATAGGCTAGGAGAATGTCTCTGATAGGAAAAGATTTCTAGTTATACCTATTTCATAATACATTCGTTGTAAAAATGACTGCAATATGCAGACATCAGTGAGTTTGGGCTCTGCTTATGAGGGAAGTATTCCACACTATGGTGGCTATAAATAGTTGGAATGAAGTTAACATGGGGATAATATAGAGTTTAAATCATAGTCAGAAGAGAGACCACAGGAGTCATTATGGGAAAGACTCTGTGGTGGTAATAATGATAATGATGAAGATGATGATACATTTTATAGCAGTTTAAAGTTCACAAAGCATTTGACATGCCAATACTCTAAGAGAGTGTCTCATACTTGAAGTATCTATCAACACAGCTATAAATTCTAAAGTTTCTGTTTTGTTGTTGTTTCAGTTGTGTCCAATTTTTGAGACATCAGTAAGAGTTTTCTAAGCAAAGACACATTTTCTTCTCCAGGTCAATTTACAAATGAAAATATAAGGCAAAGAGGGTTAAGTAACTTGCACAGGGTCAAACATAAATGTAAATGTCTGAAGTTAGCTTTGAATTCCAGGTACAACATTCTATATACTGCATGACCTATTTGTCCCTAGTAGTTTCTGTATCATGTAAGGGTGTTGGAACTATTGAAGAATGTTTATGTTATAATTTTGCTTTAAAAGTAAAAGATTGGGACAGCTAGATGGAACAATGGATAGAGCACAAGCCCTGAAGTCAGGAAGACCCAAGTTCAAATCTGGCTCAGATACTTAACACTTACCAACTTTGTGATTCTGGGCAAGTCACTTAACCTCAATTGCTTCAGGGAGGAAAAAGTAGGAGATTACACTTCTTTTTTCTTTTTTTTTTTTTTTTAATTTAATTTTTATTTTATAATTATAACTTTTTTTTTTTGACAGTACATATGCATGGGTAATTTTTTACAACATTATCCCTTGCACTTACTTCTATTCAGATTTTTTCCCCTTCCTGCCCCAACCCCCTCCCCCAGATGGCAGGCAGTCTTATACATGTTAAATATATTACAGTATATTCTAGATACAATATATGTGTGTAGAACCGAATTTCTTGTTGCACAGGAAGAATTGGATTCAGAAAGTAAAAATAACAGTTTACACTCATTTCCTAGTGTTCCTTTTCTGGATGTAGCTGATTTTGTCCATCATTAATCAATTGGAATTGGATTAGGTCCTCTCTATGTTGAAGATATCCACTTCCATCAGCATACATCCTCATACAGTATCATTGTTGAAGTGTATAATGATCTTCTGGTTCTGCTTATTTCACTTAGCATCAGTTGATGTAAGTCTCTCCAAGCCTCTCTGTATTTCTCCTGTTGGTCATTTCTTACAGAACAATAATATTCCATAACATTCATATACCATAATTTACCCAACCATTCTCCAATTGATGGACATCCATTCAACTTCCAGCTTCTAGCCACTATGAAAAGGGCTGCCACAAACATTTTGGCACATACATGTCCCTTTCCCTTCTTTAGTATTTCCTTGGGATATAAGCCCAGTAGTAGTATGGATGGGTCAAAGGGTATGCACATTTTGATAACTTTTTGGGCATAATTCCATATTGCTCTCCAGAATGGTTGGATTCTTTCACAACTCCACCAACAATGCATCAGTGTTGCAGTTTTCCCACATCCCCTCCAACATTCATCCTTATTTGTTCCTGTCATCTTAGCCAATCTGACAGGTATGTAATGATATCTCAAGAGTTGCCTTAATTTGCATTTCTCTGATCAATAGTGATTTGGAACACTCTTTCATATGAGCGGAAATAGTTTTAATTTCATCATCTGAAAATTGTCTGTTCATATCCTTTGACTATTTATCAATTGGAGAATGGCTTGATTTCTTAAAAATTAAAGTCAATTCTTGTATATTTTAGAGATGAGGCCTTTACCAGAACCTTTAACTGTAAAAATATTTTCCCAATTTGTTACTTCCCTTCTAATTTGGTTGCATTAGTTTTGTTTGTGCAGAAACTTTTTAATTTGATGTAATCAAAATTTTCTATTTTGTGATCAATAATGGTCTCTAGTTCTCCCTTGGACACAAACTCCTTCCTCCTCCACAAGTCTGAGAGGTAAACCATCCCATGTTCCTCCAATTTATTTATGATTTCGTTCTTTATGCCTAAATCTTGGACCCATTTTGATCTAATCTTAGTATGTGGTGTTAAATGTGGGTCCAACACTTCTTTTTTCAAGAAATTTTTTTTTAAAAAATGGAATCCCTTCATTTTTATTTGCATTGTTTTGTGTCTTTATTAAATGTTTTTTTATTTGATGCTTGTATTTTTAGTATGGTCTAACAAAAAAATAATATATCATAAGAACTTAAGCCCTGAAATGAATAGATGTGATTTCCAAATGTGTGTGTGTGTATGCGTGTGTGTATGTGTGTGTGTGTATTTGTGTATACCATCCATTTTCTACATACCTTGTTAAAAAAGTATTTCTTTTTATTCAGGCTAAAATTATCTGTTTCAGACTTTATGGTGTTCTCTCTAATTGTAGTATTCTAGGATTGGCTGAACATCTTCACATTCTATGCCTTATCAGTAATCTTTAATAGTAATTTTGATGTCCTGGTAAAATGGAAAGAACACTTGGCTTGAATTCAAAATATATGAGTTTTGATGCTGACAATTATTCCAACATTAAGTGACTTTCATTTCACACAGATAGTGAATAGGAGAATAGGATTAGTGTAAGATTTGGAACTAAATTTGATTTAAATCTTGCTGCTTTTATAAACTATCTGAGTAACTCAGGGCTAGTCATTTTGTTTCTTTGACCTTGATTTTCTTTTCCAATAAAATTGAAGGATTAGAGTTGATGAAATCCCTCCCTTCTAGAAGTATCTCTATCCCAAGATCAGTACCCTTTGTATTACTCCATTCAGCTACAGTGTTTTTTGAGAAAGAAGTAATTTTTTGAATTGTGGCTTTAGGATAACCCCTCACTCAGCAAGTATTTATTAAATACCTACTATGTACCAAGTACTGTTCTAGGCATTGGAATAAAATATATAAGTAAGATGGTTCTTACCCTTTAGGAATTCATATTCTTGAGGGAAAAGAAGATGATAGAGGTATACCATATTTACTAGCAAGCAAATATAGGACATATGGAAAATAAAAAATAACAAGATTGGAGGGGTTATTATCAATGGGAGGAATCAAGTAAGGCTGATTGAGAGAGATGACCTTTGTTGATTCTTGAAAGAAATTAGTAATTTCCTGGGGTAGAAGTGAGTAGGGAATATTGTCCAGAAATTGTACCTTTCTGCAAAGGCACAAAGATAGGAGCTGTGATGTCATGAAGTAAGAACAGCAAGTAATTCAGTCTGGCTAGAAAATGTTTTCTAACCACATTCTGAGACTCTCAAAGATTCTGAAGGTACAAAATTGAATATTATCTGAGTTAAAAGAAGGAAGAAATTTTCTCCAATTCCTTGTGGATCTTTGATGTCTTTCTTCCTATGTACTCCTTCCATTATAAATTAAAATACATCTATGACATATAATAAATGTATTGCATACTTCCATTGTGAATGAAAAAAAAACAACCCTAGAAGCCAATTCTCTTATTGATAAGCTTCTCTGAAATTAGCAAGACTGTTCATCAGAAAAGGAACAAAATTGATTACTGATCTCACATTTAAAGTGTTTCTCCAGCTAGAACCTGTGAGGGCTTGTGCTACACAATCTTCAAGAATCTAGGGCCCCTTCAAGTCATCATGAAACATTGGAAGAAGACTTTAGTGTAGGGATCAGAGAGAGACAGTAAATAATTTCCATCTCTGTGAACTAACATGACCTCATTCAAACATGAGGTAAGACTTTCCTGAGTGATAAAACACCTGGAAATTTTCAAACCATTTTCCTTGGCTTGTGCCCCATATTAACAGTTCTGCTAATGCAAATAGGCTGCAACCCCCAATTATAGCAGTGGATGGGGATGAATGCTGCACAGACTTTGCTATTCACAATTTGGTATATCTGCCATCTACTTGATCATTTTTGAATCATCAACTCCATCTTTATGTTAAATTAACAATTTAACAGCTGCTTTCATCAAAGTTCTTTTGTGTCTGTCAACATGATACTGTCATTTTTTTTCCTTAAATGCAATTTTCAAGATCATTGCTATGCCTTTTTAGTATCAGATTAGTGATTTGCATGCTCATTCAATTTGTATACAAATGTTCAAGCTTTTATATACCCTCTATGGAGCATGAAACAACCTCCATGGCTTGAGAGAAGTATTTCCTCTTCTTTGCATTCCTGTATAAGCTTTTCATTCTCATTAAGGATAGGTGAAGTATGGATTCAGGGAGAGAGATGTGAGTACCAGAGAACAGGATTATAAACACAGAAGAGACTAAATCAAAAGAACAGCTAGATTTCCAGTGTATTTCAATTTAGCTACGAAACACTACTGGAAGTTGAATCATGTCTGGGCAACTGAAGACATTTTTTTTTTCTTTTTCATTTTGTTAATTATTCAGAAAAAATTTTGAATATAAGGTAAAAGCATAAGGAAAATTAGAACTTTTCCCCAAATGTATTTCTTGGGAGTTAATAGAAGTTCCCCTGAATGCCCCCCCCACACACACACATATTCACAATGATGAGTCTGGTTGATAATATGTCTAATTATATTGTTAAAAGCATTCTTTTTTCCAATATTAATTTGAATATGTGACTACTGCTGTCCCAACTTTAAAATTTCAGGTTATTATGAATGATAACCTTCATTTATTATTATTTTTTTTCACTTGAGAGGAAGCCTGGTGTTGAAGAAAGGTTTAGGTCCATTCTGATACAATAAAAAACTGTGTGATCTTAAATAAATAAATCTTCATCTGTAAAAGGAGATATTAGAACCAGATAATTTCTAAAGTCCCTTCTAAATCTTATGCCTATGATCTTATAATACAAATCACTTATCATCTATGAAACTAGCTAGCTTAGACAGAAAGACTATATATGTATGTGTTATATGTGTGGGGGAGGAGAGAGAGAATGACAGAGAAACAGAACTAGAGAAAGATACAGAAAGACAAAGAGACTGAAAGAGAGAGAGAGAGAGAAATACAGAGAGACAGAGGCAGAAACAAAGGTAGAGACTGAAAGGAACACAGACAGAGAGACAGAAACAAACCCTTCCCCACACACACATACAGGGAGAGAGAGAGAGAGAGAGAGAGAGAGAGAGAGAGAGAGAGAGAGAGAGAGAGAGAGAGAGAGAGAGAGAAAGATATGTGATAAGATGAGATAAGATTGTGAACAAATACTAAAACTAGACAAAAAGTTAGACCCCAAAATTTAAAAAGGAAGAGAAGGGTAGAGTACCTCCAGAAAAGTATACAGTTCTTTTAATGAGCCAAAAATTTCTCTAAATTAAAGGCTCATTTTAAAAATTCTAATATCATTCTAATATTGTTGTCCATCTGAAAATAATGGAATATTAATCTCCAAAGAACTCAAAGAAGAAGAGGAAAGGGAATGGGGGAAAGAGAGAAGAAGAACAAGAACAAGAACAAGAAGATGATGATGATGATGATGATAATGATGATGATGATGATGATGATGATGATAATGTTGAGCCAATCATGTGCAAGAATCAGGAGTAATTGGTATTTCTCTGTATTTCATTGTATCTTTTTGATCTCAGGAGAACATGAAAAAAAGACCAGGATGTGGGGCTCATTCTCTGTGACAAATTTATAGGAAAACGTATACAAGAATCTTTTAGAAAAAGCTAGCATAAATAAGCTTCTGTTTGACTACAAGGAATACTCCTGATGAGTTATTCATTGGATATATTGACAATTCTGTATCATATGTTAGTGCATGCATATGACCACTTCTTCCAAATGTGAATGTCCCTGGGGGATGAGGTATTTCTCAAGTCCTTCAGTATTATGGATTCACTTTAAAGCCAAGATCTAATACTAGCTTGTATGACTGCCAACAATTGATACGGTCAGTAAAGCCAACGAGTCTGACAGGTGGTATAGTGGTAGTAGGGATATCGTCCTCTCCATTGAGCAATTCAATTAGATTGTAAAATCCTCAATCCCACATCCTTCATCCTTTTGCATTTCCTATCAAGTAAGGACAAACAGACATCTAGAAAGAAAAATTCTTCAACGTGTCTGTGGGTTCTTTCTTTCTCCACACCCTATATAAAAAAACAATAAATAAATCTCTATGTATAGAATAGCTAATATGCTTTGACTTCAATCTTTTAGAGTCAGGAAAACTCTACCTGACCATATGCGTTCTAGAATATCTAAATCTGAGGAACTTTCTCCTCGTTGAAGTTTACTTTCAAGGCCAGTCAACGAATTGGTTGACAAAAATTTATTAAATGTTTACTATGAGTCAGGCCCGTGATAGTATAACAGGAGTCTGGCATGGAAATAGAGCATCACAGAAGGTATCACAAAAAGTAGAAAAGTTGAAGATCATGCTTCTATTAGAAGAAAGTCATAAAATGGAAGACGTTCTGTAACTGACTCCAGATTAAACGTAATGATAATGAACTAAGAAAAAGAGTAGGATTTATGGGAAAAGAGGATCAGATTGCCTCTTTCTCCCTTTTCTCTCCATAATACTGAACTACTTGCTCTGTAGAACTCTCATTTCTAATCCTTTTTTATGCATTAACTTTATAACAAATCCTCATTGAAAATATGTAGCATACATGAATATCCCAATAAAAGTTCCCTCTCCCCCCCCCACCTTTTTTTTTTTTTTTTTTGCAATCTGAGTTAAGTGACTTATGTAGGATCACACAACTACTAAGTGTCTCAAGACAGATTTAAACTCAGGTCCTCCTGGCTCTAAGTTTGGGGCTCTATCCATTGAGCCCATATTTCATTTAAAAATGTAAGCTTTTAGCAGGCAGAGATTATTTTACCCCTTCATATATCCATTACTTGACACATAGTAAACTTTTAACAAATCATTGATGATGGATTGATTCATTCATACTTTCCTAGACATGATCTTGCTATCTGCCACAGGAAGAACATGGCAACATTAATTAAATTAAATTAAATTAATTAATTAAATTTATAAAAACCTTAATCTTGGCTAATTTAATTGTGAGGCCTAAGCATGAATAGTATCATTTCTTAATTGTTCTTTTATTTTGGACAGTTTCTGTATTCTTTAGTTTCCTTATGTCTAATCCTTCATTTGAAGGATTTCCTCAGAATACTAAAATTTCTGCATAGCTTTCCTTTACCTCTCATTAGATCTTCTACTGACATTTTCTCTTATTCACAAAAATGTCAAAACCAATTAAAAACTTGAGGAAATTCAAGGCAATAGGTAAGCCTCAGCTTTGTGGGCATTTGAATAACTTAATAGCCAACTTTTATTGGAGATGTGAAATTTACATTCTTTCCAAGACTATTTTCAGTAGTTTAAGAAAGAGTTGATTTTCTCATAGTGACCTTAAGAATGAAGAAAATATAATTATTTCCTCTCAATTCTAATGGTGGTAATAATAGTAACAATAATATAAGTTTAAAATCCAATAATGAATTAGCTATCCAGATGCAGATTCAAAAAAGGGCTTTAGCAACCTCTAACTACATCCAGAATTGAAATTTTTGTCTCTTCTTCCCATGCTGAGCAAACCCAAGTAATAAGCAACATCTTTATTTTTCTTTGTTAGTGTGCAAATAGTCTGTAGGATTGGATTAGGCAAAATAATACTGTTTTTTAGTAGAAAAAAGTGTGTCTTCAATCAGAAATTCTGAGGTCCAGTCCTACTGTTGCTATCAGTATCCTCAAGAAAGCCTTTTTTTCTTTCCTTGACTTTGGTTTCCTTATCTATAAACTTGGGGAATAGGATGAGATGGCCTCTATGACAATAAAACTTAAAACTAAAAGGAGCCTGAAACATACAGTCCAACCTTTTCATTGTACAGAGAAAGAGAACTAAGGCTTCATGAGGCTATGCAGTGAATAGAGATATGAACATGGAGTCAATTGGACCTAATTTTAAAGTCATTGATATTCTTATTGTGTGACTGGGCAAATCACTTAACCATTCATTCTCAGTTTTCTCATATGCAAATAGAGATAATACTAGCATCTACCTTCAGGGTTGTTAAGAAGATAAAAATGGGAAAGTCCTTTGCAAAAACTACATCACTGCTACTTATTATTATTGTTGTTCCATTATTCAGTCATATCTGACTCTTTGTTATCCCATTTGAAGTTTTCTTGGTAAAAACACTGGATTGTTTGTCATTTCCCTCTCCAGCTCATTTTACAAATGAGGAGACTGGCATAAGCAGCATTAAGCAACTTGCTCAGCATCACACAGCTAAAGATTTGTTATTTCTTGTTCCAGCTCATTTTAATGATAAAAAAAACTGAGATAAACAGGGTTAAGTGACTTGTCCACAGTCACACAGTTTTAAACTGAGATTGGATTTGAACTCAGAGCTTTCTGACTCAAGGTTCAGAAATGACAAGTGCGACAACACAGAGATAATAAGTATCAGAGGCAAGATTTGAAGCTAGAGTCTCTGACTACAGAGTCAGTCCTTTTTCTTCCTTACCACACAGTAACATACTTGCCTCACTATCAGTTACTGTAGTAGCAAGGTTGGGAAGTCTTGGATTGCTTACTAGAATTTTTTCTTTTGTGCCACTGAAGATTAATAGCTAGAGTATTGGGGCCAGAGGTGAGAAGAGTTCAAATTCAGCCTCAGACACTCAATAGCTATATGATCCCCAAAGTCACTTAAGTCAGTTTTTTCAACTGTAAAATGGGGATAATAGCACCTGCATTGCAAGATTTTTATGAGGATAAAATGAGATGATGTCAGTAAAAATAAATAAATAAATAAAAACACTTAGAACAATGCCTGGCATTTAGTAGATTCCATATAAATGTTTATTCTGTGCTTCTCTTATAAAATGAAAGTCCCATCTTGGGAGGAGGAGGGACTTTCAATTTTTGTCAGATACTTAATAAATGCATATTGATAGATTGCTTGATAAGTTGGGATTTGTGTATAAGTAAGTGTGTGCACCTGCTTGTGCCTATGTGTGTATTTTCAATTCACAATATAAAGAACTTTTTTTCCCCTTCAGAACCATATCTGGTACAAATGAGCATGATAAGTTGACCAATAAGTGTGTTTCTTTCTTTCTTTCTCGCCACAGGGCAGAGAACAAGCTTAGAAACATGTAATGGGAAAAGCTGGGGCACCTTGGAGAGGTATTTATCCTTCATGGCAAATGTCTTCTCATAATGAAATCACAGTCTGTTTCTCTGTCCATTTGTTCTTCCTCCCTCTGCCCCTCTCCTCCACCTCATAGAATCCCTCTCTTCCCTGAAGGCACAACTCAAGCATCACATGAAGCTTTTTCTTCCCTCTCCCCATTCCCCTTTCAAACAGTGACTTCCTTTCCAAGCTACCAAGTGTTTAATTGCTTTGTATTTGTGGCCTTTCTGTTTTTCTGCCATATACTTTTATGTGTGCTTGTGATATTCCTCATTAGAATATAAGCTCTTTTAGGGTTTAATTTTTATTCTTGAATCCCCTATACCTAGCATAGTACCTGGCACATAGTTGCTAAAAACATTTTTTTTTGATTGACTGATTGATATTTTTGCTCCTGGAAGACAGCAGACATATCTTTGCCACCCTTTCTTCTTTAGTCTTTACCCTCTTAAGCTGAAAATGTATAACTGAGGTCAATCCTGCAGATTGTCACATCATTATAAGAGTAGCAAGCCTACAGCTGTTGCTGTCATCCAGAAAACAAGCTATACATTCTTTGCTTTCTTTTTCTTGTTCTCTAAACTCATTTCTTTGAAGGTCTTAAAAAAGCCTTTGCATGAAAGAGAGAGAAATAGCCACACCAAATGGCACAGAACATAGGATGACTTGGACAAAATAGTTTCATGTGAAATCCTTGTATTTTTAATTTAATCAAAACAAGATAGGTAATACTCAAAGTACAGATATGGGAAAGTGCAAAATTGTGCAGGGCTTGTACAGGGGGGCACTAAGTAAACAAGGTCCTAGAATAAGGGTAGATGATGGATGACTACTTCATCCAGAAAAAAAAAAAAAAAAAAAGATATCTGGAGCCTAGAGGATTTTGTAGGTAATGTACATAAGCTACTTTTCTCCTGTCCTTTTTCAGCCCCTGATTATCCATTTATGCCTCATACTTAGAGCCATCCTCCCATCCCATGTGAAATAGAATCCACATTCCCCAAATAAAACTACAATTTATGCCTGAGGCTTTTATTTGTTTCATGAAAAGAATATGTCATTTATAGTCAGAACAATTATTGTTTCCTCTATACCACAATAAGAAAAGGCCAAGGAAAAGAAAAGTGAGTAATATTTGGCTGTACTGACATGCTTTCTCTTCTTTGTACAAGACACTTTATCTCTTGTGTCTGTGTCTTTGAACTGATTGTCCCCTATGCCTGGAATGTTGTGCATCCTCATCTTGTCCTTCTGGATTACCTGGCTTCCTTCAAGAGTCAAGCTAAAATATAAATTCTTCAGAAGACCTTTCCTGGGTATTCTCTAACTTTTCCCTCTTCCCTCTCCCCTTCCTCTCCTAGCCTCTTACCCCTTGTTAGTTTTGTTCATAGTGCATCAGTTACCCAGTATGTCTATTTTCATAGCTATGTCTATAGCCATAGTCATATCTATTCTATATCTACATCATCATCTTTCCTCACACTATCCCTTTCCCTATATTCCCAGCTCCCACCACAGACAATTATTCCCTACAAGAAGTCCTGTTTTGAAAAACAAAACAAAAAGGAAACAGAACAGAAAGCAAGTAGTATGACTGATAATTTATCAAAGAAAAAATGTTAGATACATATGCAATATGAAACATTTATGGTTCTCATGCCTTTACAAAGGAGTGGAATGGGATTTTTTTTCCCCATCTCTTCTTTCAGTTATGCTAATTCTTTATAATTTTGCAACACACACTTTTGATTTTTTGTGTAGCTATTTTTCCATTTACATTGTTACAGCCATTGTATATATAGTTTTCTTGCCAATATTTACTTCACTCTGCTTTTGGTCATGTAGAGCATTGCATGAATCTCTATTTATCACAATTGGAATTTCTTGCAATTTAGTAATATTCTATTACATTTATGTACCACAATTAAATATTGTTGGAAAATCTGGAAAACAGTGTGGGAGAATTTTTATTTAGACCAATCCCCTTTGCCACAATCCACAATATATTTCCAAATGATATATGATCTTAATATAAAAGATCATAATATCAAAAAACAGATTACAGAAAAAGTAGGTTGTGAACCTCTCACAATTGTGGATAGGTAATATATTCTGTCTCTTTCTTCCTTTCTTCCTTCCTTCCTTTCTTTCTTCCTTCCTTCCTTTCTTTCTTCCTTCTTTCCTTTCTTTCTTTCTTTCTTACTTACTTTCTTTCTTTCTTTAGGCAATTGGGATTAAATGACTTGTCCAGGGTCACACAGCCAGGAAGTGTTAAGTGTCTGAGACCAGATTTGAATTCAGGTCCTCCTGACTTCAGGGCTGGTGCTGGTTATATAATTTTAAATAAAGAAAGGATAGAGACAATTACAAAAGATAAAATAGATAACTTTAATTCCAAAGAACTGAAAATTTTTAGCACAGGCAAAATTAATGCACCTAAGATAAGAAGAGAAGTTATTGAATAGGAAAAAAATGTATATCACATATCACAAGGATGTAGCATCCACATTATACAAATAATTAATGTATATATGTGTAACTATATATATATATATATATTATATATATATATATGAATAGATAAAACTATAAGTGATCCCTCAATAGATAAGTAGTCACATAGTAACAAAGAATTCTCAAAAGCATAATCTACTCATAACCAATTGGAAGAATGTTCCAAATTACTAACAATAAGGAAAATATAAATCAAAACAACCCTGAGATTTTTACCTTTGTTGATGCTGACTTGTGCCTAACTCTTTGTGACCCTATTGACCATAGAACATCAATATTGTATGCAAGTTTTCGTTTGATTTGGGTCTTTGGGGCAAATGATATGGTTTTCCATTTCTTTCTCTAATAGATTAAGACAAATAAACAGAAGGTAAATGACTTGACCAGGTTGCTACAACTAGCAAGTATCTGAGACTGAATTTGAATTCAGGTTTTCCTGACTCCCAGACCAGCACTCTATCCACTGAGCCATATAGCTCCCCCCAACACAACCCTGAGGTTTTACCTAATATCCTTTGAATTAACAAAGATAACAAAAGATGGGAACCATTGATTTTGGAGAAGTTGTAGGAAGACAAGCAACTGTTGTTTGTATAGTTATGAATTAATAAAAATCATATTGGAAAGTAATTTGAAATTATTCAATTAAATTGACTGAAATGCCTGTATCATTTGACTCAGAGATTCCATTGCTAGGCCTTTATCACAAAGAAGCCATTGATAAAAATAGAATCCCTATTTATATTAAATTATTTATAGCCACACAAATTTAATAGCAAAAACAAAGTTAACAAATACTTAGTGATCTACTTATTGACCCAAAGAAAAGATGGATTTAGTATGACTTTTTTTGCATACATGTATAATTTCCTCAAGATTTAAAAACTGGAACAATAAAGATGATATGCATTTAAAAAATATATGTTAAAGGCAAGCATCCCCAGGTTTTATGGTATTTTTAGAACTCTGTTTAAAAAAAATAATCATTTGACTTACTACACAATCCATTGTTACAGGGAATTTACCTGTCTCTATGAAAGTCACCTTGCTATATCAAAGTAACTAATTACATAAAAATTGCCAAGGGAGGTAGAGAAGGCAGCAATATGGTTTACATATACATTTTGGAATTCTTAAAAAGAAAAAAGCAACTTTTGATATCTTCCAATTTAATATTTCTTGCCTTTTAATTATCAGAAGCATAAAACCCCCTTCTTTCCTCTCTCTATTCCTCCCTCTAAAATAGTTATGAATAACAGCTTTTTATAATCTCCTGAGACTTTAAAGAGATTGGTGCCAGTGCTTGGAGGAGGGGAGGAACTTTAACTGCAGACTGATTTAAGACCAGTTCAAACACAAATAAATATATTAAACAATAAAATAAACTAACATGAAAAAACCTCCATACTTAAAATGAGAATATCAAAATAATCCTGAAAAAAATCCCAGTTTGTAAATTTTATAAGACCTATAAGATTATCTTTTTTTTAATTTTTGATGCCATACAAAATATTCATAACATCCAAACTTCATGGATTGACTTTTAAAATATAAGGACCTAATAGAGGATATCAAAATCATATAGGAAGTATATATCCTTGCTATCCTATCTGTCATTGGAGTCCAAGGAAGCTTTCAGTGAATCTATGGAAGATGTACTTACATCCTGGATCTTATATTTTAATACGAATAAGTACTGATTATTACTAATAATGAATCCTATGAAATGGCCATGATATTTGAATTTGCTTACATATTTCCATTGGGTTCATCTCAATTACCATATTTTATGTAACTAAAACTTCAGTGAGAATATGCATATATCCAACCACTTCATAGAATTTATTATTTACCTAGACAATTGTATAGAATGTTAAAAAATAAAAGAATAATAGCAGGATAGCAACTTTCTCCACACTCATTTCTATCCAAACTTCAATGATCAAAATGAGAATTATTCTCAATGATGATGATGATGATGATAATGATGATGATAGGCTATCTCTCCTGAAGATAACTAAGCATGGCTTACAAGTTAAAGAGGGATTTGTATTCAAACATCTTTCTTAATCACTTGATATTTATGGATCACATTAATTTACATAGTTCTATCAATAAATATATTAAGAAACTTGTCCATCCCATGGAATCTTTCATGATATTAAACTATCATTTGGACTTGATAAGTACAAAATCATTTATGTATATCAAAGAAACATAATAATAAAAGTCTCCAATTTTTGATCCAATGTTCAAATTGAACCAATAAAAAAAAAAAAACTGATTTTCAGTAATACTTTTATCTCCACCAAACAAGACCCATTTAGTCTAAAGGAAAAGGCTAAGGGTGTTTGTTTGCATTAAAAGACATGTCAACATCCTGAAATCAATGCCCCATGGGAGTAACATGGTAAAATCAATGAAAATGTCTACAATACTAACCTTAATATAAACTATTTTGGAACTGTAAAATGGATTTTTGTAATAATAGATTTAGAAAGTATTCCAACAAAAATCCAACTATATTAATGAAACACATAGGCCATTACCTTAAGATAGCCATGGAGAGAGTAATACTTTCTCACTACTAAAAACAATTCCCATATACTAAGTATGGATCTCAAAATATAAATTAGAATTTAGTCAATAAAATGTGTTGGAACCAGAGCATTCTTATAGACAAAAGTATTATCTATAACATCAATTTCTAAGAATTTAAGATATTGCCATAGAGATAAAACCAATGATTTCAATGAAATAGCAAGGAACCTCCAAAGCCAATGCAAATCAGTACCTGTAATTTATAATTTAGAGAGTTACTTAAAACAATGAGAGGTTAAGTTATTTCCCCAGAACCACAAAATGAGTATGTATCAGATTCAGGATTTTTTCTACTACTCTGTTTTTCATCACCATAAATACTACCAATCTCCAAGCTATGTGGAATGAAAAACCATGAGCCTTGTGAGAGAAATAAAAACCATGTCAGAATAATACAATCACCATTTCTACTACTAGAGTTGTCCTGAAAATACATTCAGTGAATCTACAGAAGAGGAGATGAATATTTTCTTAATTACAAAAAGCAATTAATTTGTCCACTCATGTGACAGACCATGGAATATTAAGGATCCATGTTCATCTCTAGGTTTTGGAAGACATTCCTGAATCTGTCACATCCTGAGATCAGGTTTTCTTCGGAAACTCCCTTCAAGATCAAGAACCAAAAATTCAGGCCTCTAAACCTGAAATGCCCCCTGAATCTGTCTTCCCTTAAAAATCTGAATCAACTGTTCTGGGGACACTCTATTTAAAGGAAAAGACTCAGCTCTCAGATTTGGGTAGTATTTCCACATCAATATCTTCTTGGAATGGTGGTGGGGTGGCAATCATTCCAGGGAGGATTTTCTGGCCACTATTTTAGGCCCAGTAGATTCAGGAACCAAATCTCTTAACTAAGAGCTTTGTGTTATACATTTCTTACCCCTTACCCCCCCTCACCCCCCAAAAAAAGAACTTCAGTGTTTTTTCTAAACTTGAATTATCTATTTCACAGATTATAAACAGCTGAAGTGCTATTAATCTTACAAGAAGCAGGATGGATGGGGTCCTTCTTTTTTGTTGTAAGCAACTGCAGAAAGGAAAATGTTTCAGAAGAATATCACTCACCCTAACCTGTTTCATTCAAATGGTTCCAAGTAACTGAGGAGGTGCTAATCAAACAGTAAGCCAGAATTCTCCCACATGCCAACTAGAGTGTTACCACCCAGCTCTGAATGAGAACAGGATTCCTGTCATCTGTGGGCAACTGTTCTACTAAGTAAATGGAATGGCTGTAGGAACTACCCACAATGTGTTCCTTCATTCATGTATTCAACAAGCATTTATTGACCATCTGCTACAGGGGACTAGTTTCTGTCAGGAATACAAAAGGAGCAAAAGCTCGCCTTCTTGCCTCAAGGAACTTATCATCAACAACAAACTTCCCTATCAAAATAATGTGGAATGGAATGATCAACTATACCTAGTCTTTAACCAAAATAAATTCACAGTTTGCCTTTGCAAACAAAAGCATCAAAGGTTTCAGATTTATCTCTGTGCACGTGTCAGGTGCTGGGAAGCTGTGGGTCTCAGAAGAGGAGACAGAAGCAGGTGTGCTGAATGTGTTCCTCATCTCCCTCCCTAACACCCCTCCCTATTTGGCTGAGGGAGAAGCCGAAACAAGGATCTCATATTTGTGATGCTGCTGAGGGGATTGAGGCGGGGTAGCCTCAGGCATTGTGCTAGTTGGAAAGAATTATGACGCTTTGAGTAAGGAAGGAAAGGTTGGTCAATTGTATCTTCCAAAAGTCTCTAATGCCCCCTTCTCTCCTTTCAAACCTTCTAACACCTTGATAAAAACCTTTATCACCTCAAGCCTGGACTTCTGCCATAATAACCCACTGGTTGATTCAAAGAAAGGAACATTATAATTTTCTAGATCAGGAACTTGAGGTCTAAATAGTTTCAGCAACTTCTACAGATTCATGCAGGTAAGTAAGTGAGTGAGTTGGGTGTCAAACTCAAGTACCCCTTCCAAACCCAGTATTCTTTCCCCTACACCATGGCACATTGGTGCAATAGGATTTTGTAAATATAGTCACATCTTTTTTTGCAAAGGGCTAGAACTGAGCAGATGTACTTGACCTAGATGCAAGGTAATCTAGCACTTAGGGCTAATTACCAATTGGACAATTCTCTATTAACATGTTTGGAGGATGACCCTAGTCAACTCAATGCTGGCTGGATCTGTGGATGTGGTGAGAGAAGGGAGGAGAGATCAGTGGGTGGAGTAGGAGAAGGAGGATTCATTCTTTGGTGGTAGAGAGGAGGAGGTGTAGAGATTCCTATATCTAATCCCCAGAGAACGATCCCAAAAAGAACAAGAATAAAGACTTTTGCTTATCCTGACTCCAGCTGATTCTAAGATATCCAGGGTTTCAACATTTTTTTTAAATTAAAATATTTTTATTTACAAAGCATATACATGGGTAATTTTTTCCAACATTGACCCATTGGCCTTTTGTTCCAAAATTTCCCCTTCTTCCCCAGATGGCAAGTGGTCCAATACATGTTAAATATGTTGAAATGAGTGTTAGATCCAATATATGTATACATATTTATACAGTTATCTTGCTGAACAAGAAAACTCAGATCAAGAAGGAAAAAAAAACTGAGAAAGAAAACAAAATGCAAACAAACAACAACAAAAGAAGTAAAAATGCTATGTTATGGTCCACTCTCAGTTCCCACAGTCCTCTCTCTGGGTGTATATGGCACTCTTCATCACAAGATTATTAGAACTGAGCTGAATCATCTCATTGTTGGAAAGAATCATGTCAGAATTGATTATCATATAATCTTGTTGTTGCTATGTACAATGATCTCCTGGTTCTGCTTTTCACTTAGCATCAGTTTATGTAAGTCTCCCCAGACCTCTCTGAAATCAGACTGCTAATCATTTCTTACAGAAAAATAATATTCTATAACATTCATATACCGTAACTTATTCAGCCATTCTCCAACTGATGGGCATCTACTCAGTTCCCAATTTCTTCCCATTACAAAAAGGGCTTCTACAAACATTCTTGCACATACAGGTCCCTTTCCCTTCAAGATCTCTTTAGGATATAAATAAGCCCAGTTGTAACACTGCTGGATCAAAGGATATGCACAGTTTGATAACTTTTTGAGCATAGTTCCAAACCATTCTCCAGAATGGCTGGATCCATTCACAACTCCCCCAACAATGTATTAGTGTCACTAATATGCCACATCCCCTCCAACATTCATCATTATCTTTTCCTATCAACTTAGCCAATCTGAGATGTTGCAATACACTTTTTAATTTAATCTGCATAATTCTTAATATGTTTAAATGATAAATAAAAGTTTGCTCATAAGTTTCCCTATTGAATTTCACAATAATTCATGAGCAAAATTTCTATGGAAAAATGGTTCTAAAATCATTAAAACATTCAAACTCTAAGACTGATTTATAGTGATTTCTGATTTCTGAGATGCAAATTCTAACTTTAAAAATTCAATGATGGCTCATGCCCAGGTTAGAACTGACTCCAGAACATTCCTTCTATCAAACAGCATCCACAGATTTTATCAACAACTGTTGATAGTTTAGTGTGTTTTATAAAGGAAATTCCAGACTTTATTTTCATATAATATGTTGTTTGCCTTGTTCATTAGGGGCACTTTCCACAATGTTGTATGTGCATTGTGCAGAGTGGTCTACACAATTATTTAGTTTCAATATGTAGGAAGTTAAGTTCACCTATTAGAGCATTTCAAATTAGCATACTTCTTCAATGTCGTCTTCTGGTGAATTTTGTCATAAGTCATGACTTCTGTTGTAGAAAGACTTTCTTATTGGGCATCCTGTTTCTTGACCCACAAAAGGTCAATGATCACCACAAATAGCAACCACCTTATTCATCCTCTTAAAAGTGAGCCCTGAAGATTGATAGTATTCCTACCAGGAATTGTAACCATTTGAGATAGAAACAATGTGGACTGGGGTCTGAAGATGTGTTATTGTAGAGTCTAGGGACCTGGGTTTTTGTCATAAATTATTGTTGTTGCCTGGAACAAATCAATCATTTCTCAGGTGTTCAGTTTCCACATTGCAAAAATGCAGATGTTAATAAAGACATACTAACTACTCCCTATATTCCTCAAAGGATTGTTGTGAAGAAAGTGAATTGTCAACTTTTTTCTTTTTAATCACATGGATTTCATTGATAAAAGGAACCTCTACTGAGAAAACTCTTATCAAGGCAGATCAACAATTGTTCTACAACACAGAGAGCTATATATGGCACTGAGAAGTTAAACATGTTTTCAGACCACAGTCATGGGCTCACAGATTTAGAGGTAACTGGGACATTACAAGCTATATAGGCCAATAGCCTGATTTTAGAGATGAAGTTCAAGTGATTTTTCACAAAGTAGATAGTATCATAGTAAGGATTTGACCCAAATTCTCTGCTACCATATGCAGCAGTTAGCTTTTGAAGTCAGGTATTTATGGTTCCAAGGAGAATTCTCTATCCATCCCCTTTATCATTGCTACCTTACATGTGAGATATTATTTGTGAAACGGGTATACATATATTCTTTGCTCATAACTTACTTTCTTATTGAGTTATACAATTCATGAACAAAATTTCCTTTGAAAAATGGCTCTAAAATCATTAAAACATGCAAGCTCTTAAGACTGCAATAAGCTACCTAAAGTTATATATTTAATCAATACATCCAACAAGATCACAATAAAAAAAACTAATAGTCAATAATACTCCTCTCCCCATTTTTTTCTTTCTGACTTCATAATATCCATAATTATCAAGCCCCTGTTAAAGTAATTTTTAGGATTTCAAGGAGTTTGGTTTAAATCCTACCTTTTGTGAGCCATAGTCTCTCTTGCCCTCAGTTGGATGAAATAATCAATGAATCTATGAGATATTTAGATAAAATTATCTGTGCATTACTCTAAACTTGCTTTTCTTGGTATGAAAAAAGTTAAAAGCAATAACAATTGGGAGGGGACATTCAAGGAAAGTGATTGTGTTGTAAAGGATTGTTGGAAAGTATAGAGGTTGAAAGTCCCATTATTATATTTGTTTCACATGTTTAATTCCTCGTGAGACTTGAAATATGGACAGCTGGATTCCTTTTCCAGGTATGTTACTTCACAAATTGTTTACATCTTTTTTCCCTTTAGATACTGCCAAAGTTCAGCTTCAGCAAAGCTAACAAACTCAAGCTGCATTTTTTTTTCTCTCAGTGAATTGAAATGACCCCCATTTTTAATTTAAATAATCTATGGGTAATCTGTACAGGTAAGGAATATCTATAGTCACAAATCTCAGGTGACAGTCTAAGTTTAATATTTCAAGGATCTCAGGTACACCCTTCAGTTCCGATGATCTGTTATGCTATGATGTTTCCTCGTGCTGTGGCCAACCTAGTGGTCACTCTGTTCAAACTGAACTGGGATCTTCCTCAGTCCAGAGACAATGGTCATTGCCAAGAATGTGTTTCAAAGTCTTTCCAGCTTGTTAGACTCTATAGTCTCAGATTGTACTTTTCTGACAGTAGAATTCAGGAAACTGTATCACAGTTTAATGAGATGTCAGAATAGGATATTTGCAGAAGGTCAAGAGCTTAATCACACACACACCCATACTCACCCCATCCACCCCTACTACATATATTTTCAGTCAGACACATGAAATGTTAGGTGTAAGAATATATTTCAAATAAAATTTTAAACATTTTTATTTATTTATTAGACAGAAGGACATTCTATCATATTGGATCATAGGGGAAGATCTGTGTTCTAATATAAGTTTTTAAACAAGCCCTCTAATCTCAGGAAAGTCATTCTCTGAGCCTCAGTGTTCCCAATTGTAAAATGATAGATGAAACTCAAAAATAGTACTCTTAAAATTTGCAAAGTACTTGATGTAATTATCCCATTCTATTCTCACAGTGATGTTTATAATCTCCATTCTTGTAAATGGGAATACTAGAGAGGAATACTAGAGATGAGATAGGTTAAGGTTATACTTTCAGTATTTAAGATGATATTCAAACTCAGCTCTTCTTAATTTCAAGTCCAGTGCTCTATCCATTATGACATTCTATCTGTGCAGACTGAAAGCAGCATAAAGGTAACAGACAATGCTTATCTATCTTGGTTTCTTCCCTAGTATCACTTTTCACTTAGTGAGTAGTTATTGAATAAATAAAACTTTCTACCACACCCTAGTTATTGTGTAAATAAAAAGGATATTGTGAATGTGAAAATGCTTTGTAAATTGTGTCATACGGGCATGAAAAATGATCATTAATCAATTATACCAATTTATGCCAATTATAAAATGGTTTATTCATCAAAGGGTTTATTAGTTATGTACCATCTTTCCCAAAGAGGTCATAGAGTTTGTAAAGACTTGAGCAAAAGGACAATCTGATGTAAAAGTGATAAGGAAGTCATTTTTACTTAACATTAAAGTTCTTACACTACACAATACACTAGGTCATAATATACTAAGGCAAACAGGAAGGTAAATAACTATTTTTTTTTCCTTCAAAGACCTTATAACTTAGCAAAGTAAATAAAACACAAAAAACTATAAAACCAGATGTTGTGAAAACATAAAATAGGAAAGAAAAGGCATTTTTGGAATATCTAGGATAGATTTTTTTTTTAACTTGGGAGAATGAAGAATGACTTCTCAGAAGATGTGCTATTTGAAATTAGCATTGAAAGATATTAAGGATTTCAACCAGCTATGAACAAAAGGATAGGAAAGATGTTTATCCAAAGGCACAGAAGAAAGGATATAATAATAAAACACTGAATATCAATAAAACAAGATGATTATAGTGTACTTAGAGTTGAAGTAAATAAGTAGTCTTGCAAAGGTAAGTTTGAGGAAGGTTGTGGTAGATTCTAAGGTAAAGAGTTTGTATTTTATAGGGTAGTCTATAGAAAGCTGAGCATCTAAGTGTAACATTAGAAAAATTTCCAGGCCTAGAGTCAGAAATATTCTTCTTCCTAACTTCAAATCCAGCTTTAGACCCTTGTTAACTGTGTGACCTTAGACAGGACATTTAATCCTGTTTACCTCAGTTTCCTCCTTCTCCTTCTTAAAATATCTTCTTCTTCCTTCTTCCTTAGTCCTTTTTTGTCTTCTGCATCTAGGGATGCAATGGATAGAGTACAGGGTGTAGAGTCAGAAAGACTTCCTTCTGAGTTGAAATCTGCTCTCAGAGACTAAATATGTGACCCTGAGAAAGTCAGTTTAACCAACTTTCCCTTAGTTTTCTCTTCTTTAAAATAAGCTGCAAAAGGAAATGGAAAACTACTCCAGTGTCTTTGCCAAGAAAACCCAAATGGGATCATGAAAAGTTGGACATGATTGGAAAATGACTGAAAAATAGGAATCTACTGAAGACACAGAAACAAAAATGCAATATGATCTCAGAAATTTATTATTTAAGATTTCTAGCCATTCCTGTATGGGATGAATTAGGATCTGTGAACTTAAAAACATGCTAAGTTACTTTTTATATTTTCTTTGTAATCCCAAGCATTTTACTTTATGCATTGAAATCTTTACTCTAAGAAGAAATCAATAAATCTCACCTGAACTGTCACAGAAAATTTGAAAATATTCTGGAGAAAGAGTATGATACTATTTGGGACACTAGTTAATAGAGTCCAGAGGAGATGGAAGATTTAGTTCTGGAAGAAACCATAGAAATCACATGACCAAACTCTCATTTTCCAAAGAGAACACAGGTACTGGGAAGAAAAATAATTTGCTCAAATTCATAGTAGGACCTAGGATTTGAATTCAGGTCCTATACTTATAATTCAATTTTCTGTCCACTGCGCTATGAGGGAACTTATCCAATGAGATTCATCAGGTCCTGAATTATGGTCTTTACTGACAATCTCCCAATTCCCCGCCCCCAATCCCAAAAGGAAAAGGGTACTTGGCAGATATTATTGCCTTCATTACTTTCAAAGATAATGGTAACAAGGAAAATCAATCTCATTTTACAGATGGAAGAAACTGGAGCTGCAATCTTTCCACTTCACTGTGCTGACTCATCAGCACTGCTTAATGGTTCCATGTCTCACTCTCCTTCTACAATGTGGTTTCTTCTGTTTTATAGAAGCCAAAAGGTCAAGTAACAGATAGGTAGGGAAGAAGAGTCAGGGGAAGATGAGATATTTTTTAAAGGAATGAAAAAGGGAGATAAATAAAAAGGAAGAAAAGAAAAGATTTCAGATTGTAGGGAGTCAGAAGAAGAGATGGAAGAGGAAAATGGGAAAAGAGGAAGGAAAATGAAAAACACAGAAGAATGGGAGAAAAAGGGATGCAAAAGAAAAGACAGAAACATGATAGAATAAAGAAAAGGTATCTGAAAACAAGAGAAAGTACAAGGAGAGTTTAAAAAGGAAAGATAAAGAAGGAGTCAAAAAGAAAAAAAGAAAAAAGAAAAAGGGATGAGGGAGAGGAAGGAGAAAACATTGATAGAAATCTGGTTACTTTTTTCCCATTGCCAAGTTCCAAAGAACACTTATCCTCTAAAAGCTTATAGAACCTGTGGAAGTTCTTGAATCACAAAGTCTGAGCAAATTAAATGGGGAGCTGTCTTCCCCCTCCTCTTTGTGAGTTTTCCTTGCCAGACACCATCAAACTGAAAGTAGATATTAGCCAACTCCTGGTCAAGACATCAAATCCTCATTAAGCCTGAGTGTAATGGACTAGATCACCAATAATGGTGACATTATTATCCTTCTTTAAATAGGAAGGAGAGTAAGCATAGAAGCTATCTATAGAAATTCTGTTCTCCCTTGGAAAAGTCAAAGTGAACATCGGTCCCATGGATTTTGATATTCCAGCTGTATGTGACATGTTTGACTTTTCACATCTGTCATCATATCTAGATCTTGGAATGACCTCAGAAGTGTGGCTATCTTCCTTTCATTTAATAGATGAAGAAACAAGGCTGAGAACATAAATAATTTGTCTGAGGTCTCACAAGCCTCAGAGAGCCATATCTCGACTTTCAGGCAGTTCTTCTGCCACTAGAAAATGCTGTCCCAATGCTACAAAATGATTTCATCATTTTTTTATTATTATATATATATATATATATTTTATAATATTATCTCTTGTATTCATTTTTCCAATTTACCCCTCCTCCCTCTATTCCCTCCCCCCGACGACAGGCAATACCATACATTTTACATGTGTTACAATATAGTCTAGGTACAATACATGTGTGCGAATATCATTTTCTTGTTGCACAATAAACATTAGAATCCGAAGGTACATGCAACCTGGGCAGACAGATATTAGTGCTAACAATTTTCATTCCCCTCTCAGTGTTTCTTCTCTGGGTGCAGCTACCTCTGTCCATCATTGATCAACTGGAAGTGAGTTGGATCTTCTTTATGTTGAAGATTTCCACTTCCATCAGAATACATCCTCATACAGTATTGTTGTTGAAGTGTACAGTGATCTTCTGGTTCTGCTCATTTCACTCAGCATCAGTTGATTTAAGTCTCTCCAGGCCTCTCTATATTCCTCCTGCTGGTCATTTCTTACCGAGCAATAATATTCCATAACCTTCATATACCACAATTTACCCAACCATTCTCCAACTGATGGACATCCATTCATCCTCCAGTTTCTAGCTACAACAAAAAGAGCTGCCACAAACATTTTGGCACATATATGTCTCTTTCCGCTCTTTAGTATTTCTTTGGGATATAATCCCAGTAGTAGCGCTGCTGGGTCAAAGGGTATGCACAGTTTGATAACTTTTTGGGCATAATTCCAGATTGCTCTCCAGAATGGCTGGATTCTTTCACAACTCCACCAGCAATGTATTAGTGTCCCAGTTTCCCCACATCCCCTCCAACATTTGTCATTATTTGTTCCTGTCATCTTAGCCAATCTGACAGGTGTGTAGTGGTATCTCAGAGTGGTCTTAATTTGCATTTCTCTGATCAGTAGTGATTTGGAACACTCTTTCATGTGAGTGGATATAGTTTCAATTTCTTCCTCTGAGAATTGTCTGTTCATATCCTTTGACCATTTATCAATTGGAGAATGGTTCGGTTTCTTATAAATTAGGGTCAGTTCTCTATACATTTTGGAAATGAGACCTTTGTCAGAACCTTTGTTTTTAAAAATATTTTCCCAATTTGTTACTTCCCTTCTAATCTTGTTTGCATTAGTATTGTTTGTACAGAAACTTTTTAGTTTGATGTAATCAAAATCTTCTATTTTGTGATCAATAATGATCTCTAGTTCTCCTCTGGTCATAAATTCCTTCCTCCTCCACAAGTCTGAGAGGTAGATTATCCTCTGTTCCTCTAATCTATTTATTATCTCCCTCTTTATGCCTAAATCATGGACCCATTTTGATCTTATCTTGGTATATGGTGTTAAGTGTGGATCCATATCTAATTTCTGCCATACTAATTTCCAGTTTTCCCAACAGTTTTTTCCGAATAATGAATTTTTATCCCTAATGTTGGAATCTTTGGGTTTGTCAAAGATTAGATTGCTATAGATGTACCCTTTTTTGTCCTTTGTATCTAATCTGTTCCACTGATCTACCGGTCTATTTCGTAGCCAATACCAAATGGTTTTGGTGACTGCTGCTATATAATATAGCTTTAGATCAGGTACACTTAGACCACCTTCCTCTGAGTTTTTTTTCATTAGTTCCCTTGCAATTCTTGACCTTTTATTCTTCCATATGAATTTTGTTGTTATTTTTTCTAGGTCATTAAAATAGTTTCTTGGGAGTCTGATTGGTATAGCACTAAATAAATAGATTAGTTTGGGGAGTATTGTCATCTTTATTATATTCGCTCGGCCTATCCAAGAGCACTGAATGTCTTTCCAATTATTTAAATCTGATTTTATTTTTGTGGCAAGTGTTTTGTAATTTTTCTCATATAATTCCTGACTTTTCTTTGGTAGATGGATTCCCAAATATTTTATACTCTCAACATTTGTTTGGAATGGAATTTCTCTTTGTATCTCTTGCTGTTGCATTTTGTTAGTGATATATAAAAATGCCGAGGATTTATGTGGATTTATTTTGTATCCTGCCACTTTGCTGAAATTTTGAATTATTTCTAGTAGCTTTTTAGCAGAGTCTTTGGGGTTCTCTAAGTATACAATCATGTCATCTGCAAAAAGTGATAGTTTGATTTCCTCATTTCCTACTCTAATTCCTTGAATCTCTTTCTCGGCTCTTATTGCCGAGGCTAGTGTTTCTAGTACTATATTGAATAGTAATGGTGATAAGTGGGCAACCTTGTTTCACTCCTGATCTTACTGGGAAAGGTTGCAGTTTATTTCTATTGCATATTATGCTTACTGATGGTCTTAAATATATACTCCTGATTATTCTAAGGAATAATCCATTTATTCCTATACTCTCAAGAGTTTTTAGTAGGAATGGATGTTGGATTTTGTCAAATGCTTTTTCTGCATCTATTGAGATGATCATATGGTTCTTATTAATTTGATTATTAATATGGTCAATTATATTAATAGTTTTCCTAATATTAAACCAGCCCTGCATTCCTGGAATAAATCCTACTTGATCATAGTGTATTATCTTGGAGATGATTTTCTGAAGTCTTTTTGCTAATATCTTATTTAAGATTTTAGCATCAATATTCATTAAGGAGATTGGTCTATAATTTTCTTTCTCCGTTTTCGATCTACCAGGTTTAGGTATCAGTACCATGTCTGTGTCATAAAAGGAGTTTGGTAGGACTCCTTCATCCCCTATTTTTTCAAATAATTTATATAACATTGGGGCTAATTGTTCTTTAAATGTTTGGTAGAATTCACATGTGAATCCATCTGGCCCTGGGGATTTTTTCCTGGGGAGTTGATTAATAGCTTGTTCTATTTCTTTTTCTGAAATGGGACTATTTAAGCAATTTATCTCCTCCTCTGTTAATCTAGGGAGCCTATATTTTTGGAGAAAGTCATCCATTTCACTTAAGTTATCAAATTTATTGGCATAAAGTTGGGCAAAGTAACTCCTTATTATTTCTCTAATTTCCTCTTCATTGGTGGAAAGATCCCCCTTTTCATTTGTAAGACTATCAATTTGATTTTCCTCTTTCTTTTTTTTGATCAAATTTACCAAAGGTTTATCTATTTTATTGGCTTTTTCATAAAACCAACTCTTGGTTTTATTTATTAATTCAATAGTTTTTTTACTTTCAATTTTATTGATTTCTCCTTTTAATTTTTGTATTTCGAGTTTAATTTTTGGTTGGGGGTTTATAATTTGGTCTTTTTCTAGCCTTTTAAGTTGTAAGCCCAATTCGTTAATCTTCTCTTTCTCAATTTTCTTCAAATAAGCCTCTAAAGATATAAAATTTCCCCTTATTACTGCTTTAGCTGCATCCCAAAGATTTTGATATGATGTCTCATCATTATCATTATCTTGGGTGAAATTGTTAATTGTTTCTATAATTTGCTCTTTCACCCAGTCATTCTTTAAGATGAGATTATTCAGTTTCCAATTACTTTTTGGTCTATTTACCCCTAACTTTTTACTGAATGTAGCTTTTATTGCATTGTGATCTGAGAAGAAGGCATTTATTATTTCTGCCTTCCTACATTTAATTTTGAGATCTTTATGTCCTAATATATGGTCAATTTTTGTATAGGATCCATGAACTGCTGAGAAGAAAGTATATTCCTTCCTATTGCCATTCAGTTTTCTCCAAAGGTCTATCATACCTAGTTTTTCTAATGTTCTATTTACTTTTTTAATTTCTTTCTTGTTTGTTTTGTGGTTTGATTTGTCTAAATCTGAGAGTGCAAGGTTGAGATCTCCCACTATTATAGTTTTACTGTCTATTTCTTCTTGCAGTTCTCTTAACTTTTCCTTTAGAAAGTTAGATGCTATACCACTTGGTGCATATATGTTTAGTATTGATATGGCTTCATTATTTATGCTACCTTTCAGCAGGATATAGTTTCCTTCCTTATCTTTTTTAACGAGATCTACTTCTGCTTTTGCTTGATCTGAGATAAGGATAGCTACCCCTGCTTTTTTGGCTTTACCTGAAGCATAATAAGCTCTGTTCCAACCTTTTACCTTTACTCTGTATGTATCTCCCTGCTTTAAGTGTGTTTCCTGTAGACAACATATTGTAGGGTTCTGCTTTTTGATCCAATCTGCTATCCGTCTCCGTTTGATGGGATCGTTCATCCCATTTACATTTACAGTTAAAATTACTAATTCTGTATTTCCTGCCATCGTATTATCCCCAGATTATACTTTTTTCCCTTGACCCCCCTGATCCCCCTCCCCGATATTTAATTTACAGACCCCCCTTGTGACGTGCAACCCTCCCTCTTTTTTTTTTTTTTTTTTTAGGATCCCTCCCCCCTCCCTCCAAGTCCCTTCACTTATTCTCCTTTTCCTTTCCCCTTTTCCTCTCCCCCCTTTTAATGAGGTGAGAGAAAATTCTCTGAAAAACAAATATGTTAATTATTTACTCTTTGAGCCTCTTCTGATGAGAGTAAGATTCACACAATGATTCTCCCCCTCACTAAGTTCCCTCAGATATGGTGTATTTTCTATGTCTCTTCCTGGGATGTAGTTTCCCTCTTTTTATCACTCCTTCCCCTTTTTCTGAACCGACCTCCTTCCCTTTACCACACCCCCCTTTTTTTCTTTTATATCAGTAAAATCAAATTATCCTTGAGTATTTTTTATATACCCACAACAGAGTTACAGTTCTCAAGGGTTCTGTGTACCTTTTTCTGTTTCTCTTCAGTCTTGTGGATGTAGATCAAATTTTTTGTTTAAGTCTGGTTTTTTTCTTAGAAACATATAGAATTCCTCTGTTTCATTGAATGACCATCTTCTTCCATGGAAAAAGATGCTAAACTTAGCTGGGTAGTTCATTCTTGGTTGCAGTCCTTGATCTTTTGCCTTTCGGAATATCAGGTTCCAGGCCCTTCTATCTTTTAATGTGGAGGCAGCCAGATCTTGGGTGACCCTTATTGTGGCACCTTGGTATTTAAATTGTTTTTTTCTAGCTGCTTGCAGGATTTTCTCCTTTGTGTGGTAATTCTGCAGCTTAGCCACAATATTCTGTGGTGTTCTTTTTTTAGGGTCTATTTCAGAAGGAGTTCGATGAATTCTTTCCACATCTACTTTCCCTTCTGTTTCTATTATCTCTGGACAGTTCTCTTTGATAATTTCCTGTAAAATAGAATCTAGGCTCTTTTTTTGGTCATAGTTTTCTGGAAGTCCAATAATCCGCAGATTATCTCTCCTAGATCTATTTTCCAGGTCTATAGATTTTCCCAGTAAGTATTTGACGTTGTTCTCCAGCTTCTCATTTTTTTTGTTTTGTTTGACTGATTCTTGGGTTCTCTGTGAATCATTCATTTCTATTTGTTCCATCCTGACTTTTAAGGAGTTATTTTCTTCTTTCACAGTTTTTAGTTCTTTTTGTAAATGCCCAATTTCGTTTTTAAATGAATTATTTTGCTCTATTGAGTTTTTTTCCATTTCCCTAATTTTTTTTTTGAGAATTATTTTCTTTTTCCAATTCAGAAATTCTATTTTCTTGAGACTTTTTTATCTTTTCCAATTCAGAAATCCTACTTTCCTGTGTTTTTTTAACCTTTTCTAATTCACTAATTTTGTTTCCCTGCATCTCCTGTGAATTCTTTATTTTTTCCAACTCCAATTTCAGGACATTGTTATTCTCTATCATAACTTCCCTTTCTTTTCCCCATTTTTCTTCGATCTCCCTCAATTTTTTAAGAGCTTCTTCTAGGAGAGAGTTATGTGATGGGGGGCAGGAATCGTTCCCCTTTAGGTTGTTATCTGATTCTCTGCTGTCAACTTCCTCGGGGTTGGACACCCGCTCTTTCTTTGTATAGAAGGAATCTATGGTTTTTCTAGCTTTTTTGCTCATACTTAAAAAAAATCTTTTGGGGTCTGTCTCTGGGGTAGGAAATTATTTACTTCTTTACCAGCTTCCTCCCAGACGGGATGGATGCAGCGGCCCCTGCGCCGGAGCTAAGAGAGAGCTCTGGGAGAGAGTTCCCCACCCTCTCCCTGGGAGTGCCTCAGAGGTGATTAGCACTACTGTGCTTCGAGGGCGTAGAATAGTGAAGACAGCAAGAAGCCCAGCCTATGTGTCCGGGTGGGGAGTGGGTGTCTGCAGCAGGTGACGTAAGAAGCCCCTGTGCTCAAACTGGAAGTGTCTGCCAGAAACCGCGGTCCCTAGTTCAAAGGTTCTGCTTCTCTGGGACTTCCTGGAGCTGAGTTCCACTCCCTCCAGCTAAGCTAGGCAGTGTGTGTTGCCTTGGGCCGTATCCACCCACTTGTCAGTCTCTTAACTATTCTCAGGAGGTAGCTGAGGCCACACCCCCTGGTGCCGAGATCTGTGCCTGAGTCACCCCCAGGGTCCGGGGAAAATCTAATCTGAGTTTTAAAATATTTTGGCTTTCTCTTCTGAACTGCTAAATAATTAGCAGAGAAGAGCTAACAGCCTGTGCCAGATTCCTTTACCTCAGTGGCTTCTCTGATCCCAGAGCCCCTCCCAGCGCAATGGGCGCAGTGTGCCCCTACCCCACCGTCTGTGCTGGTCTTTCTTATTCCTCCCCTGAGAACTGACCTTTCCTGTTGAAACTCCAGATTCTCTTCAGCTGGTAAGTCGTGCTTCCAGTCCTTGTGGTATCTATCAGTCCTGAGCTAATTTTGAGACTTAATTTATCTAATTGGTTGTGAGGGAGTGAGGACGTTCACTGAGTCGTGTGTTTCTTCTCCGCCATCTTGGCTCCGCCCCAATTTCATCATTTTTAAAACTAAGTTCATCTACACAGATTGCCTTCCTTTTTTAATAATATTAATAGTGGAAACCTCTCTTCCTTCTTTACAGATGTTTTAGGTGTGAAGTATGGGTGTGAACACTGCATATATTATTGAATTGAGTGGATATTTTTGCCATCTTTATTTTTATTTCTTGTTAAAAATGATGCTCCCAAAAGGGAGGAGTGAGAGTAGTAGGTTATATAATAAGACACAATAATAATATTAAAATATTTTAAAAATCAATTTAAAAAGAAAAAAAATCCTAATAGATTACATGCATTTCTGTAGCTACTTAAGTTTTCTAAAACTCTAGAGCTTTTCTATCATCAATCCTTTGAGCTAGTATAAAAGGCAGATATTATTATTACTATTTTATGGAGAAGGGAATTGAAAACTAGAGAAATAAAATACCTTGCCCTAGATATCAGAGCTAGTAAGTACACTACTTGAGATGAACCTGGGGTCTTCTAGTGACAGAAAATTCTTCATATTGTGGCTAAACTTCTGCTGCTGAGCCAATGTAAAGCTAGTTAAATTACTCCGTATTACTTATACTTTGTCTCTGGGTGTTGTAGGCCAGAACTCTGAACTTGAAACAAGGATTCTTACAAGGTGCTAGCTCACTGGAATTGATGAAAGTGTGGTTATCTAGTTTAGCATGGTGATTAATAGTTCTCTAGTTCAGTTCATGTGCTTAGTACTTAATAGAGTTTTACAAGATTCACACCTATGATAATGCAATTATAAGAGACCATATGAGCTGGGACAACTCAGCCAGGGTGGGACTGAGAGATTCATTCCATCATCCACCTTTGTGATGGCTGGAGGCTGAAGCACATTCACTCCATCTTCATCAGCCTTGTGGTGGCCTCTCTTCCTGCTCTCCCCATTGAGACCAAGGATGTCTGAAAGGCTCTCCAGAAAGCTGGCCCATGCCCCAGGCAAGGAAACTAGATTGTGAAGGAGATAATAAAGGATTTGGACTTTAACACCTGGCTATTCTAGTGGTGATTACTCTACTGAAACTAAGGCTGCTCCAAGACCTCCAGAAAACCAAAGGAGAACATTACATCTGGACCTACAGATTGGGAAGACCTGTTGAAGCTAGGGCTTTGGTGGTATAGTCCACCAAGATTCATTCATTCAATGAGCAGTTATCAGAAAATAATTTTTACATGTGTCATATGTAAAGAAAAATAGCCTGGCCCAGAATTAATTAGGAGAAGGACCTCAGATTGGATTTCATTTGAAAAACTATACAGCACTTTTTATGATTTTAAACTGCTCACTGCTGTGAAAAATCATCTTTTTAAAAAAAATTACACTGATATTCTTTCAATGAAAATGCACTAAAAAGAACAAAGGTGGAGAAGGAGCAGTTGGATTAGACCAAGTGTAGACAGAGGACAACCATGCTGAAAATAGGAAACAAAATTATGGGAGTATTAAGGGATCAATTTGTAAAGTAAATGAAGGGAAGGAGAAAGGAACAAGTTACAAGGGAAAAAAGTTTCAATCCTTATTAATGCTGAAATTTTTAAAATGGAAAGAAAAGGGAAATATGAAACATACCAGCCCCTACTAATTTGCATGCATATTTCCCTATTAATTTAATATTTTATGAGAATAACATAAATAGAGAAAGATTGTCATGAGGGGAGGTGAGTGGCACAGCGGATAGAGCATTAGGCCTAGAGTCAGAAAGATTCATATTCCTAGAGAAATACAAAGCTGGGAAAATATTTACAGCCAGTATTTCTGATAACTTTCATTTCTAAAATATATAAAAACTGTGTCAAATTTATAAGAATGCAAGTCCTTTCTCAATTGATAAATAGTCAAAGAATGTGAACAGACATTTTCAGATGATGAAATTAAAGCTATCTATAGTTATTTGAAAAATTATTCTAAATCATTATTGATTAAAGAAATGAAAATTAAAACAACTCTAAAATACCACCTCACATCTCTCAGATTGGCTAAGATGACAGGAAAAGATGATAATAAATGTTGGAAGAGATGTGGGAAAACTGGGACCCTAATACATTGTTGATGGAGTTGTGAAATAATTCAACCATTTTGGAGAGTAATCTGAACTCTGACTAAAGGGCTATAAAACTGCACACCCTTAAACCCAGCAGTGCCATTACTGGGTCTGTATCCCAAGGAAATTATAAAGGAGGGAAAAGGACTCACATGTGCAAAAATGTTTGTAACTGTTCTTTTTGTATTAACAAATAACTGGAAAATGAGTAGATTCCCATTAATTGAGGAATGGCTGAAGAAGTTGTGGTATATAAAGGTAATGGAATATTATTGTTCTATTAAAAGTGATAAGCTGATTTTAAAAAGGCCTGGAAAGATTTATCTGAATTGATGCTGAGTGAAACAACAGAACCAGGTATACATTGTACACAATAAGAACAAGAATGTATGATGATCAGCTATGAAAGGCTTGGGTCTTCTCAGTGGTTCAGTGATCTTAAGCAATCCCAATAGACTTTGGACAGAAAATGCCATCTGCATCCAGAAAAAGAACTAAAGATACTGAATGTAAATCAATACATTCCATGTTCACTTCTTTTTTATGTTTTTTTTTTTTTTTTACTTTCTCCCATGATTTTTCTCTTTTGCTCTGATTTTTCTCTCCCAACATGAGTCATAAAGAAATGTGTATTAAAAATAAATTAAAAAAAAAACCTAGAGGGGTCTTATGGGGGTGAAAAGACTCATTCCTGATTTCAAATCTGGTCTCAGAAACTTACTAGTTTTATGACTCTAGGCAAATTCCTTAACCCTGCTTGCCTTAACTTCATCATTCAGAAAATAATTTGGAGAAGGGAAAGACAAATCATTTCAATATTTTTGCCAAAAAGACCCCAAATGGAGTCACAAAGAATCACATATAACTGAACATAACTGGACAACAACAAATTCTAAATGAGAAATTTAGGAAGAAACAATCAGATATTTTCAACTGAAAATCCACAAAAAAATGTATCTTTAAAATAATAAGATTGTCTAAAAGATATAGAGAATAAATGATTCCACTGTTTTTTGCTTATCATCTTTTTAAAGCGTTTAATTCAGTAAGATAAAACAATGCCTTAAGTTGTTTTTGAACAAGGTGCCTCCTAACAATAAAACAAGATCAACCAAATTTCCTTCATGAAAGAACCTTGTTCAAGGATGCTTCAATCAATATTAGATAAGGGATAAGATAGGGAGACATATCATCAAATTTGCCCATTATAATTATGAAAATAGGACAGAACTCTAGCTAGAGAGGAATTTGCTATGGATGGTTTTGAAGAATTAACAATGAACATCACAGAAAATTTTAGTGGGTTTAAGTAGATTTCATATAAAAATTAAGGACATCTAAAGAAGAAGGAAAAAGAATGATATCATCAGGAAAGAATGTTTGAAATAAAAAGGTCTGTGATTTTACACACACACACACACACACACACACACACACACACACACACACACACAGATTTATTTGTAGAAGGAAAAATCAAAGAGAATGCTTTGGTCTTTCATCTTTTCCCACTATATTTTGAACCCTTAGTAATAAGGATTTAAATGAGTTTGAGAAAGAGTTTTTCCTTGATGAGGTGTTTTCCATATCATAAACCCTTGACACAGCTCCTCAGTCTAGGACTGCTATTCAAAGGAAGGCACCTCCCTCTCAGCTGTACTAGGAACTAAAATATCCCAGGCTTGTTAGACAAGGTGATGAGAATTTCCTTTCAAAAGTGAGACTCTGATTTCACCTTTATGAAACTGATTTTTAACACAGTTGGTCCACAGTTCATGATGGCTTCATTCAATGCTTCTCTGTTCCCTCTCCTCTCCGTCTTCACCTCCTTCACACAACCAACAGACTTATCATGCAAAAAAAAAGGTAATAATAGATGAAACTTCTTGGTAAACTCCAAATAAGTAATATTTTATTATATATGCAATTATTGTTTATATATGTATACACATCTATATGCATACATACATACACATATGTGTGTTCATATATATATATATGCATACACACACATATTCATTGTACCTTATCTTCATTTCTATTTATTCTTCAGATTTCCAAGGAGTAATCAGTTTGAGACCTTGTCAACACAATAAAATCCAAAGAGACAGCCAGCGGCAGATTCAATTCTGGGGAAATACAGAAAAGACCTATTATCATAGAAACACTGAATTTGCATTTTTGCTCTACTTGTAAGTCATAATACCAGGCAAGCTAATGCAATCCCCTCAAAGAAGCCTTTTATATCTAATGACAAGGATATGCGCCTCCAGGGTAGTTAGATTATATATTTTTCATCACTCATCTGAAATGGTCCCTCTCTTCTTTGGGCACTCAGGGTTCTGGGGGGAAAAGAAGGCTCATTTCTAAGAGAAGCAAAGGAGTGGCGCGGGAGCCACACAGAGGGGACTGATCTATTGTGGTACGTTGGCTGCCGTTCTTAGAGGTAGAAAGGGCTGTGCTCATGGCACAGCAGGGCTGTGGTGAACCGTGGCACGTTTGAGGTGGTGAGCATCCTGGGGAACACACGCAGCCATCCTCCTTCAACCTGGGTCTGATAAATCCCAGAACCGGCAGGTCACGTGCACTTCGGCATGTGTACTCCGAGGCTTGCCGAGCCAGCTCTTTAATCATCTCGGTATTAAAAATGGATCCTGAAAAGCATTCCCAAAGGGAAAGCGTTGTATACATTTCTCTCATTTCTTTGAAGAAAGTAATATCATTATTGTAACCAGTCCCTCCCAAACAGCCAAGGCAAGCGAATGTGGAGGTTGAGGGGGAGGGGAGGGCAGCCACACAGACTCAAGCAGTTCTAGACTTGAGCAGACTATCAACAGCTGCAAGGTTAATTATGGTTTTTTTTTTTTTCCTCCTCCTAAATCTCAGCTTTAGAAATAAAAGATAAGAAATTCTTTAGAGTAATTATAGGCTGCTGAGCCCTTATGGTAATAATAAAGAAAAATATCTGACTGATTTACAGCAGGAAGAGGAGGCAGTGACAGTAGCAATGCAGGTTGGAGGGGGAAAATAATTAAAATCAGCTTTTCCACTATCTTGACTAAGCTGTCAATCAGTCTTTGGAAGAAAAGAAATGCTAATGAAATAT